>NC_058091.1:314755000-315042500 GCF_020171115.1 Neogale vison | reverse complement strand
GCTGCACACACATGCGGAATCTGAGAAGCTCAACCAACAAGCAAATGGAAAAAATAAGAGAGAGAGAGAGAGATCAAGAAATAGACTTTTAACTCTTCAAAGAGCAAAGTGCCGGCTGGCGGGGAGGCTTTGCGGACGGATGACAGGGATGAAGGAGCGCAGTTGGGGTGAGGTCTGGTCATGGTTCGGAAGCGTTGGTTCACCGTAGCGCACACCTGAAACTAATAGGACACTCTACGTTAACTATACTGGAATTAAAATAAAAACGGAAATAAATAAATAAATAAATAAATAAATAAATAAATAAATAGAAAAGAAAGAAAAGAAAAAGAAAGAAAGACAGGCACACGGAGACCCCATCGGTTTCCAGACTGCTGCTCTGTGGAATTCAGACTCCAAACGGTCCCAGCGACCCCTGCTTGAGTGCCGGGCCGGCTCCCCGCCTTCGGGACTGCAGACAGGCCAGCCCCCCGCATCGTGTGAGCTAGCGCCTGAAAAGGAATTCCGTTCTAAAAATAAATCTCTCTCTTTCTCTTACACAGAAAAATAAAATGAAATAACAACATATAAAGTATATCTTCCGGCAGGCCTCTGTCCCTCGGGCACTCACCTCCACTCACACAAGTTCCAGGAACTTCTGGGAGGGGCAGGAATGTCTTCCACAAGCAGTGTCCTGAACAAGGTGCCAGGAAGACTCAGTCGGGGGCAGTGCATGGGGGGGTGAGGGTGGGGGGACAGTCCGCTGCTCTCTGTCCAGCCGGCGCCTGGCCGAAGCTGGGTGCTCCCCTCGCGGGAACCCAGCCCCCGATGACCCGCTAGGAGGTGGAGGCACCAGACCTTTCCAGCCCGCCGTCCTGCCAGCCCTCGCACCGTCACAGCAGCCCTCGCACCGTCTGCCCTTCCTTACGTCTGCAGCCCGGGGCTTGGTCGACTCTACCCTCTGCCCAGACATGCCGCGCCTCCCGGTGGAGCTCGCAGCTCGGGTCCCGTTTTCTCTGGACGACCTTCACCTGGCCAGGAGGAGGCTGCCAGCCTGCGAGGTGCATTCCTCCTCACAGGGTCCAGGGTGAAGGTGAAGGGTTGGGGGGCTGGGGGCAGGGGTGATGGAGCCCTGTGCCAGGCCAGATGACGTACTGCCGACTTCTCCCGATGGAGCCAGCAGAGGACTTGGACGACTTGGTAAATTACATTTTATTAAAGTAAGGGGCTTCTGTGCTTTTCCGGGTCATATGGGTCACATGGGTCCCTGTCCCGTATGGAGCCGGGACGCAGAAACATCCATTCCGAGCAAGGAGCCATGACCACCTACCTCGGTGACCCCAGCGGCCAGGTCCTTGGAGAGCCCATGGTCATGGTGGAGGACCTGTGGCCCCACTGGGAAGCCACCGCATGTCCTGTCCTGGCCACCCCCTGAGGGCCCACCCACGTGCGCTCCTCCACCAGGGGCCCAGTGGGGTCTTTCCGGAGGGCTCAGGGGCAGTCCCCGAGCCGAGGCTTGCAGTCGCTCATGAGGATTTCCGCATGGTGTCGTGTGGTTCTGGGTGACTTCACACCCCAGGAGAGGGGCCGAGGAGGCAGGACTGTGTCCCGAGGCATGCAGGGGTCTCTCCTGGCTGTCTCTGGGGCGCTAGGGCTGAGGGAGCCTTGGGGCTGCAGGAGAACCAGACCCAGGCTTGTCCCGCCGTCCCCTGAGCCAGAGAGGCAGCTCAGAAAGGAAGCCCCCAGGCTCAGTCAGGGCATGGCGTACTCTCACGGGGAGGTCAGGCCCCAGGTCCCCACCCCTCAGGGCCAGCCCCTCTCCCCACTGGTCCTGGACCGTGTTTCATTCCTTTCTTTTCCCATCAGGTGGGACAGGATGGCTGGGGGAGGCTGCGTTCCCTTCAGGTCGGGGGTGGGGGCTCCAATAAAAACCCCACAGGGTAGGCTCTCATAGGATAGTTTATTGTGAGGGCAGACCTTATTTGGGATGGAATATTCTAGGCATATTTCAAAATAATTTTCTGTGCTCACCTCTGGCAGGAGCAGAAGGGCTGTTTCCCGGCCCATCACTATGAGGCCCCGGAAGACCCTCCCCGCCCCCACCTTCTGTGGCTGGGCCCCTCGTGCCGCCTGGAGCACCAAGCTCAGCTCCGATTCTCCCAGACACATGACTTGTGAGACTCTGCTCCTCCCCATCTCTCCAGTCTGGGAGCAGCAGGTGGCCCGGCGGCCTTTCCTCTCCAGAGGTCTCAGAAGGCCTGTGCGTTTTCAATATGTTCGGCCCTTTTCTTGAGAGGATGGGAATGCCGACTTCCAAGTTCCTTCTTCTCTGGCCTGGGAACCAGAAGTCTCCTGCCTTCCTCTAGGCGTTCCTAAAACCTTGTCCTCGGTTATTCACTCACTCACTCCCTCGTTGAATGCACACTGCCTGGGCTCCCGCTGTGTGCCAGCGTCTGGGGCACACGGGGTCCCAACCGCAACAGAAGGCTAGGACAGCCTGCAACAGCGGTGCCGAGCTGCACGGGGCCCAGAGGGGGCTCTGACGCCCAAGGAAGATGGTGACCTGCGCTGCCCCAGAAGGGACAACCGAAGACCGACTCATGGTTGGATGTATAAGGGGGACACACTTTCAAGCTAAAAGAATTTGCTTCTGGGGTGGGCTTTCTGGCAAAACAAATCAGTAGGGGAGCTGTTTCTGGGGGTGGGACAGGAGGGGGATGTTCTCAGGCACTCCACGGGGCTTTCAGACATGGGTCCCCGGACCTAGAGATGGGCCCCAGCAATCTTTTTTGGATCTGGGTGACTTCCACGTACCGAACAAGAGTGGGGAATGTTCTCTTGGCAGGAGACTCGACTTCGAGGGCATCTATGGGCTCTATGTGTAGAAATCTAATTTCATCCACTTTTCCTGCCTCTCCCACGGGGAAACTGAGAAGGTTTCTGTACTTTCGGAACCAGAAGAGGCCAGAGCGACCATCCTTGTTGACCTGTGAACCCAAGCATCCGTTCACTTTCCTTGAGTTTCTGGCGATCGTCACTCTCTAACTACTTTGCAAAGTGGTTACTTTGTGTAGCTCCTAAGCACATAGAATGGAAACTGTAACACCTACAAGACTGCTGCTTGGTGCTTCTTGTCTGCTCCAATATTATTGCTTCCATTCAATAATTCGAGCCTGCAAACAGTTTAGTTTCAGTGAAATGAGTTTTCTCCCCAACATGTAACTTCCACCCTGGGGTAGAAGAAAAAAGCCGGGAGATTAGTGGGCATCTAAACCGTGACAGCGAGTCCGGAAGTGGACCTGTGCATGCTGTTGGTTCAGGGTGGCCGCAGGTGCGCTGGAACGAGGTGGTGCGTGCTGGGCTTCGAACCTGCTTCTCCACTGCTCGCTGGGCTCCCAGGAGATGGGGTTGCCATATGTCCACAGAGTTCAACCCTAACCAGCCCAGGGGGCCACCAAACTCCTGCCTTGGCCTCTCTACCACACTCTAATGTTTCCCTTTAGTTATTCTGATAATTTAGGTAAACACATTCTATATAGTCTATATTATGTGCAACACATGTGTCTGTTACAGATCGCAGAAGAATAGTTTTGCTGCTGGGGTCTTCTGATTTACATACCCTGGGGTAAGTTGATGATTTACGTAAATATACCACCAAGTTATCCAAGGATATGCAAATCAGATGGCTCTTTGCAGTAAAATTGAGCATCGTTATTCATGGACTGCTTCAGGAATAGGGTGGGGAGTCACCAGCAGCGTTGTTGCAAGGAGGCCAGCCTTTCTGCTCTCAAGTCCCCTTTCTTACATTAAAGCTTTCTTACTGGATCTTTCATTGGAAATATGCTATCAGCCCATCGATTCTAATCTTTCATTCACTTTTCTTGAGATATTTTAAAAGGATAACTTTTCAGACGTTTAAAAGCCTATGGCTTTTACAGAAGTTTTATCAGGGTATTAGCAAACCTCCAGAGCCAATGCTCTGACTGATTTAGGGCCCAATAAGATCAGTCTGATGAGTGTCCCGGGTAGTAGGAAGAGCGAGACGGTGACGGTGTGGGGTGTGGGTGCGTCGAGCTTTCTCTCCAAATCTTCTGATTTCACCCTCAGCAGGTGTGCCTGGGGCTCACGGGCCTTGTGACCAACACCTGAAATAGAACTACAGCTATCACCATAGGGTTTTTCATGATGCTTTTTTGTTTATGTGGCTTTAAACTCACTGGAGGTAGGGACCGGGGTTGATTGGAACGGGACACAGGGGATTTTGGAGGATAGAAATGCCGAAGTCTTAACCGTGTTCCTGGTTACCTGGGTGTCTAATATTTATCAAACATTATCTCATTGTATACTTTAAATGGGCAAATTTTGTTACATGAAAATTATAGCTCGATGTTGATTTTTAAAATCTCATGCCTATCTACTTGATTTTTGAAGCTTAATGATAACAGTTTTAGAAAAGACTACTAAAAATGCTCTAAAATTCAGAAAAGTCAAACTAGTAAAGGAAAGATGTCCGTTTGCAAGCCCACCGGAAAGACTGAGTCACTAACGTAAAGAGCACTTGTGTTCTGCTGTGAGCCCCCCAAACAGGACAAGCTCTCACCCAAGTGAGAGAGGAGTTGCAGGACATATTAGTCTGATGAGAATACCTCCTGCTCTGTGTGCAAACACTGACCATGCAGGGACCCCAGGGGAGTCGGAAAATCCGGCTTTCCCATCAGATCCGGAGAGCGGTGCTAGGGAGGAGCGGAGGCACCAAATACCAGATGCTGGATGGCAGGGTGACAGCTTGAGCAGGACCAAAGGGCTCATCCTAGCAAAGGAGCTCCTGGGACTTTCTCCCAGATACTGCCTCTGTCTAGAGCTCCTACTTCTTCCCTATCTGCCCTGCCCGGTCCGGAGAAGCATGGCTCTCCTCCCGTGGGCCTGGCCCTCTGTGTCAAAGCCGCTTTTCTGACCTTAACATCCAACCCCAGCCCAACCCTCTCTAGCTGGAGTCCTACTTGACCTTGACGGTTCCCGAAACGAACGACTTCCCCAGTCCATGCTTCTTTTAACCCAACTACTCTCTCTGCCTGTCAATTCATTACACACGCACAGCTCAAGGCCCTGAAAGATTTTCTAGAAGTCTGCCACAGCCCACCAGCTGAAAGGCATCGTGTGTCCAGAGAGTGGGAGCATCTGTAAGTTTACCCAGGAGAAAGGAAGGCATGTCCCCTCCCTCCTAGTCTTTGAAGGAAGCAGAGCGCTGCAACCACGAGCTTTCTCTAGGGAGCCCGTGTATCAGACCCCTACTTGGGCAAATCCTCCCAGAGTTCGGAGCAACAGCAGGGCCAGGGCCTTCCCGTGCAGACCTGCGCCTTGCTTGCCACTAACACCAAAGAGCTTTCAGACAGAACACGTTAGATTTATTCTTCAGTGTTTTCCGTCTTCCCCTCTGAGTGTTAGCTGCGTGCACAGGGCTCCAGGGCTGGTTCGCTCACTAGCTTCTGGCTTCTAGGCAAGGGCTCTTGGAGGGGTCGTGCTGTGCTCTTCTGCACATCAAGCCAACCCCTCCTGCCCTACCCAGCCCATCTTCCCATGCTTTGAGGAAACAGGTTTCTTCCTGCCTTTCTTCTCCATGCCCAGACCAAGGGTCTTTCTAGAATGAAGTTCTGAGTATTCCTTTCTCTTGCTTGGAACTCTTACCTAGGCTTCCAGTGCACTGAGAAAAAATCCAAAAGCCTAGGCTGACCTTCGGTTGTCCTGTGTGATCTGACTCTCTCAACAGACTCTCACGTCATCGGAAACCACTATCCCCTGTAGTGATGGTTTAGCCTCACCACCTCCTCCCTTGCTGGTCTGTACCCAGTCCAAAGTCTTTGTGCCTCAGGCCTTTGCACAGGTTTCCCTTCTCCCTGTGACGGCCACCACACCCCCGGTTCCCTTCAGGGTTGCTTTCTCATTCTCTGGGTCTCCGTTAGAGTATCGAGTCCTCATGGAAATCTTCTTGGTTCCCAGCCCAGGTGAAGTCCCTTCTGCCACGTGGCCTCGACGGATGTACTGTGCACGGTTCTATCTCACTCACTGGGAGATGGCTTGCTTCGGTTGTGTCTTTCCTGGCGTAATTTCACTGTCCCTAAAGTCCAGGGACAAGATGAGGCCTCTTAGAATCTGTTGGATGAATGGACCGTGATGTTTCTTTTGTAACAACACCTGAAATCTGGCTGGTCTGTTTGCGCATTTTTAGAAGGCTTAAGGAGTTCTTTGCTACTATCTAAAAGATTTCCTGCTTTCTTGGTAAGAACATACTTGAAGCTCTGTTATGACAGGTGGTTGAACGCAAAGGGAAAGATAGCACGGCCAGGCTCACTGAGGCTCAAAATGAAAATCTCTCCAGATTCATTCGGAGCAGACTTTTTGATCTCAGAATAGTGCTGGCTGGACATTCTTCACCCTGGGCGCCGCTCTGCGCACTGGTGGATCTTTCCCGACAGCTCTGACTTCCCCCAGTAGGTGTCCGTTGCATTCCCTACCCCAGCAGTGACAACCAGAAGTGTCTCCAGACGTAGCCGAGGGTCCCCAGGAGGGCAAAACTGCCCTGGGATGAGAAACACGGATGTGAAACTGCATCAGAGACAGCTTGCTGTGGGGTTTGGGGCCCCTGCCTCTCTCCCACCTACGTAAATATTTACACACACGGCAAACACACTCTGTATATGTTAGCCTTTTAGATTTTCTGCACTGAACTCCCACTAAATATGAGGGTTTGTACCTTATTCCTGGTCCCCCTTACTGGTGTATTTGAATGTTTCTAAATTTGTACAGCTTGGAAGCTCATGTCCTTAATGAGCCGTAAATCCTTCCCCTGCGCCGCACCGTGGGTCTTGTGTCTGCGACGGCTCGTTCTGTCCGCAGCGTCACGGGGAACCTCGGAGCCCCGGAACCTCTGCACGGCTGTTTCCACGCCGGTCAGCCAAGGTGACTTTCTGAAGGTCGGGGAATACAGTCCTTGTTTGGAAGGGAAGAAGTTTAAGGAGATGCTTTAGACTAATAAAGGGGAGGGGCGGGGACAAATATGCAGGGGGCTATGCCAGGTGGGCCCTGGGTGGGGGCCCCTGTCGGGACCCAACGATAGATGGAGGGCTCTGGGGGCCTCGCGATTGTTTGGGCCTCTTGTTCGGCTGCAACCGCACGCGCAGCGGGCACTGAAGTGTCTCCATGAAAGCACGAGGTTACCTGACAGGGACCAGCCCACGGGGCATTGCCCACAGGAGGCCACATTGTCCTGCTAGGCTGCCGCCTGGGCTGTGCGTCCTGCGAGGGGCCGCCAAGCAAGGCCTGGCAATGGTTTTTCAGTCCATTAGGAATGGTCTGGCCACTTCCCGTCATCACGGTCCTGACCCATGGACGGGCCAGCAGAGCAGCGGGCCGAGCGCGGCGGCAGTGCGGCCGGGGTCCGCGGGGTCCTCTGTCCGCCCCCTGGGCCTTCCTTCCCATCCTCCAGCCCAGAGGGATGTGGCCCGGCCTTTCCTGGACTTGCAGCTGCGGGTCTGAGTGCCGGGGCAAAACTCTGGGGCCGGAGATTTGGACTCCTCTGTGCTCCTCCTTCTGGGACTGACCAGGACAGCCTGAGGAAAGTTCCTCTTGTGAAGCCGTTCAGGGCCACACCCAGGCCCCGGGACCTGGTTCTGCTCACGGGTTTCAAGAGTTCTTGGAAGGAGAAAGGGTATTTCAGGTGTCACTGGAGGGGCTTAATGGATTTTATTCATGTTGTGTTTTAAACAGAGGCACCGAGGGGGATTGATACTAAGTTGTTGCTTGGCAGGAACGAATCAAGGATTTCTTAAGGTTTTAACGTGCAGGGACTTAGTGAATTTTACTCTACAGGTATCCGGTGTTTGGGGTTGCGCTTGGCCTCGGTGGACACAGCCTGTGTCCGTCCCCATCATTTCCACACCAGTGCCACACCTCACAGCTCTGTGTCTTCTCAGATCCTGACATTTCCACCATCACTGTTATTTTTAACTGCCGTTAAAGTACACACAACACACGTTTTTCTGTCCCAAGCATTCTTGCGTGTGCAGAGGAATAGTGTAAGTGCCTTCACGTCGCATGCAGGGATGCCCCCCCCCAGGACTCCTGGGACCCTGGTTCACTTGACACCGTGCTCCTTCAACACGAGCTCCCGTCCCCTCGCTCGTCCTCCCCAGCCCCTGGTGCCCCCTTCCGCTCTCCGTCTCTACCCTGGTTAGTGGGATCCATTCATCACGCTCGTTTCTCTCAGTGCCATATCCTCCTGCGCCGTCGGGGCTGTCTTGCGAGTCAGGAAGCCCTTCCTCCTCAAGGCTGGACAAGACCACGCGGTCTGGAGAGACCGAACCTTGTTTATTCACTCTTCCGAATCAACGGCAGGTGGTTTCTTTCTACTTTTTCGCTACTATGGTTAATGCAGTTACCAACCTGGATGTTCAAATTCTTCTTTGACCCTTTGATCATCATATAAGGTACCTCTCTGTCTCTGTTAATTTTCTGTGCTCCGAAGCCTATTTTATCCAATTAGAGTGTAGTCACCCATATTTGGGTTTGGTTTCCTTTGGTTATTGTTTGCATGATATGTGTTGTTTTTTACTCTTTTATGTTGCCCTGCTTATATTGTTATAATTAAAATGGGCTTCTTGTAGAGAACATACAACTAGGTTGTTGTTTTGGGGGTTTTTTGGGGGGTGTTTGTTTTTTTGTTTTGGGGGTATCATTGTTTTAAAATCTTCTCTGTCAATCTCTGTTTGTAAATTGTGTTTCAAACTTTTGCATAAGTCAGAGATCTTACTTATTTTTCTGTTCTTTCTTTTTTTAATTTATTTTTATTTTCTAATTTTTTTTCAATTTATTTATTTTTAGAAAAACAGTATTCATTATTTTTTCACCATACCCAGTGCTCCATGCAAGCCGTGCCCTCTATAATACCCACCACCTGGTACCCCGACCTCCACCCCCCCACCACTTCAAACCCCCCAGATTGTTTTTCAGAGTCCATAGTCTCTCATGGTTCACCTCCCCTTCCAATTTACCCCAACTCCCTTCTCCTCTCTAACACCCCTTGTCCTCCATGCTATTTGTTATGCTCACAAATAAGTGAAACCATATGATAATTGACTCTCTCTGCTTGACTGATTTCACTCAGCATCATCTCTTCCAGTCCCGTCCATGATGCTACAGAAGTTGGGTGTTCATCCTTTCTGATGGAGGCATCATACTCCATAGTGTATATGGACCACATCTTCCTTATCCATTCGTCCGTTGAAGGGCATCTTCGTTCTTTCTGTTCTTTCTTTTTCTCTGTTTTATTTTCTCTGCCTTTCTGTGGGCTAGTTAAACACTTTCCAGTGTTCTATTTTTGATTTATCTGTAGTGGTGTGTGTATGTGTGTGTGTGTGTGTGTGTGTGTGTACAGGTTGCCAAGTGTTTACTCTGGGTATGAGTTATACATGCAAGACTTATCAGTGTACTATTTTACTAGTTTAATGCAGTGCAGAACCTGACCTTCCATATGCCCCTTTACCCACCCTTGTTTATAATATAATTTCCTTGATCTGGATTTAGAGCCACATCGGGTGGAGGTATAATATCCTGCTTGAATTCCCAGTGCGACACAAGGAAAGCGAGGGCAGAGACTTCGTCACATTATCAGGACCCTTGCTCCATTCCAGTGTTGTTTCTTTCCTCTTGCCTGCTCTGGCCATGTTCTTTCAGGTAAGAGGCATCTCCTTAGCCATTTCTCTAGGACAGGGATGCTGGCAATATATTTTCTTAATTTCCCTTCAACTGAAAAAGATCTTCCTTTCTTTCTTCCCAAAAAGGATATTTTCACTGGATATAACATCTTTTTTTTTTTTTTCATAATTTAAACAACAACAACAACAAAAATCCAAAACAAAACCCACAAACCAATATGCACCTTCCTTCTGGTCTCTGTGGTTTCTGAGAAGAAGCCCTGGAATGCTTGAGTTTTTCCTCTGAGGACAACATGCCCTTTCTGTCTCGCTGCTTTAAAGATTCAGTCTTTGGTTTGTAGGTGTGTGATTGTGAGGCATCTCGGTGTGTATTTCTTTGGATTGGTTCTGCTCCAAGTCTCTTAGGCCTCTTGAAATTGCAGCTTTATGTGTAGTTTGGCAAATTTGAGAAGTCTGCAGTTTTTTTCAGGTGCTATTATTTATGTATGCGTGTATGTATGCACGTATTTTACCCTCTGCTCTCATTCTCCTCTTTTTCTCAGACTCTAGCGACACAAATCTTAAGTATCTGTCATAGTCTCACATGTTTGAGGGACAGTTTATTGTTTATTCCACTCACACATTTTTGGTTAGACAGGCAATTCATATGTTTCTGTCTTCTAGGTCATGAATTAATTCCTCTGTTCCCTCCATTCTGATGACTGGCCATCTGCTATATTTCACAATATTATTTACTTTTATTTACTGTATTTTTCAATTCTAAAATGTCTTTATGGCTTTTTAAAAAATATCTTTAATTTCTTTGCAGGGTTTCTTTTCTATTTTTCCCCTTGGTTTCAAAAAGTTCATAACTTTATTAAAGCAATGTTATAATGATGCTCTAAAATCTATATTTAGATAATTCTCATGTCTCTACCATCTCATGTTAGAATCTACTGTTTATCTTTTCCATTCAGTTTGGGGACTTGGTATGTTGAGTAAGTTTTGACTGAAACCTGTGTATCTAGGGAATTATTTGGAGACTCTGAATCTTATTTAAGCCTTCTTTTAAGTGGGCTTTCCTGGCATAGCTCTGGCAAGGGAGAGAGGGCTTTGCTTTGGTTCTGCCAGGTGGGGGTAGGTGTCTAGGTGCAAAGGCCTCAGGCTGTCTGGTGTCAAGGACACCAGAGTGGGGGCTGTGTGTTCAGGATCCCCACTAGGTCTCCACTGAAACATCCTGTAAAGGGATGCCTCATTATGGCCTCTGAGACAAGAGTCTAGCCTTCCCATTGAGTCCCAGCTGGCACAGGTGGGGACGAGGTCCCTGGTATATTTATGCTGTGTTTGGCTGGGGTAGAGCAATTACTGACTATACACTTTCCATCTTGGTAGGTTGTTCTGCCCTGGTTCTCTGGCCAGAGACAGTAGGCTTTTCTTGAGCTTCTTTTGCCCCTAACCATTGGCTTCCCCATAGTGTGAGCTGCTTTATCTTCATGTCTGGGATATCTGGGACAATAAGATGACCAAGGGAGCTCACTTCTATGTCCATCCTTGAGTTCCAAGGGGTCTACTAGGTATACAGTCTCCCCTCTGTCTTTCAGGACTTCTTGTGTTATTTTACATGTCATGTTCAAAGTTTCCAGCTGCTCTTAGTGAAAGAGATAGGAATAAGCATAACTTTTCCATCTTTCTAGAAGCAGAAAAGACATTTTATTTTTAAGGTTTATAACGCCACTTTTCCTCCAAACCCGTTAGATGGTTTCTGCAGATGCATGAGACCTTTCCATCTCGCTTCATTTGCTGGATCTTCCGGTCTCTCTGCACACACATTTTTTTTTTTTCTTCTTGAGCCCTTTGAATGTAACTTGGAGATATTGTGACCTTTTACTCATAAATACCTCAATGTCCATTTCCTGTTCTTTTGCACAACCACATGACAAGTTTCAAAATCAGAAAATTTAGTTTTGATACAATGCTAAAATGCATTCCTAATTTGTGTTAAAATTTCATCATTTCCATAGTGTTTCTCACAGCCTTTTTTTTTTTTTTTCTTCAAATAAAACAGGACACTTTCGAGAGTGAAAGGGGGACAACAGGCATAAACAAGTCATCTGGGCAAACCCAGATATAGTGCCACCCTATAATTAGGGCCTGCAAGAGATTTGGCCTTGGCTCAAAGGAGAAAGCCTAACCAGAGGGCCAGTGGGAAGAGGGAAGGGGGTACAGATTCTCGGGGTCTGGGGCCTTGGGGTGGGAAGGCAAAGTCACTGTCTTCTGCCTACTCAGAGTTTGTTACAGATACAAGAACTGAGGTGGTCAGTGGAGGGGCCAGTGAGGGGGCAGGGAAGGTAAGACTCTCAGAGGAAGAGGCTGTACCATCCAGGGGTTGGGAGGGTTGCCACACATCTGCTTGCTGTCTGGCTCATATCAGAATTCTTCTTCATTCCCTCCCAAAACTATTCAATATTTTCCAGCTGAACTAACACAGTAAAAATTTTCATTATCAAACTTGTCATGACAGACCACAGATCCACAAATCAATTTGAATTCATTTTAGATTTAAAAATCCTTCTTGCATGGGGCACCTGGGGGTCTCGGTTAAGTGTCTACCTTCAGCTCAGGTCATGACTTGGGGTCCTGAGATCGAGTCCCGCGTCGGGCTCCCTGCTCAGTGGGGAGCCTGCTTCTCCCTGTGCCCTTCACCCTACTCGTGATCTCTCTCTGTCTCTCTCAGATAAACAAATAAAATCCTTCCCCATCATGTGTGCTTTTCCGTAGACATACCGCGGATCTGTTCAGTGCGGAGTTATGGGTTGGTCAGGCTGTGTCCGCACTGGGCATTAATAGAACTGACCCGCACCTTTCCCTCAGGGAGTTAACTTCTCAGAGACACAGACCACAAACTAGAAACAAACGGGACTGGCCAACCCTTTGTAAGGAAGAGCGTGGTGTGCACCCCGGACACAATGGAGCAGGACAAAGTGGCCGAAGAGTCCAAGGGCAGCTGAACACCCGTCTCTCTCAGCCAGCAGGGGCAGAGCTGCTGAAGACATGGTGTGTGAGACAAAGTGGAGGTAGGTTGGGGGGCGAGTCCTGCTCCAGGAGCCCCATGTGAGGAGTGTCTAGGCACTCAGAATGGCCAGGGCCAGAGCCGAGGGTGGGAACATGTCCGGCATATTAATAAACTCCACGGAGGCCAGAGGGGCTGGCGTGGGGTGAGCTGGGGAAGGGAAGAGGGGGGCTGCCCGAGAGGGGGCCACAAGGGACCTGGGCATTCCTCTGGGTGCTGTGGGGCTCCTTGGGCAGAGAAGGGGCAGTCTGGCCCAGGTCGTGAAGGGCCAGTCTGGTGGCTGGCTGACAGGAGGCTCCTGGAGGCCTTGCCTGGACAGGGAGGCTGACCTGTCATTGGGCCCCGGATGGTGGCCCGGTCGTAGCACTGGCCATGGACGGTGGGGAGAAATGGTCTGATTCAGGGATGCCCTGGAAAGGCAGCCGAGAGAATTTTCTGATGATGCGCATGTGGTTAGGGACTTGGCTTCCACCTTGGAAAGGGTGCTGATGTCACCACCTGGGCTGGGGGCCCGAGCTGGTCCCAGGACAGAGGCGCAGGGCCTCACCTGCAGACAGGGCCATCTGGAGGGGTCCATTAGACGTCCAAGTAGACATAGCGCTTAGCGCCTGGGGCCAGGGAGCCCCGACTAGACTGAAGAGATAAGTTCACGAGTCATCGGCCTGTGGAGGGCACGTCCACGGGCCAGTCTGTGGCCTGGAGAATCGCTCTTGTTCCTGCTCCCTGGAGAGGCCAGGCACGAGCGCGGCCAGCCTGCCTGGGAGCTGGTGAGAGGAAGGCCCCTCTGAGACCTGCCAAATCCTGCACCTGCCTTTTCACAAGAGCCCCCTGTGCACTGGGGAGCTTGGGAAGCCCCGGCCCAGAGCTTCTGTGTGGGCAGCGAAAAGAAGAGCCCTGAGCCCTTCTCTGAGGTCAAACAGAAGAACAGGAACTACAGAGGTAGGAGACTGTGAGGGAATGTCGGGGGAGACCAGAGACACAAGGGTGCGGCACAGGGTCCCTGTTGCTGATGGGGCAGAGTAGGAGTCCCGGGACGCCTGGCAGGACGCATGCTGTTTGGAGGAGGAAGAGGGACCCAAACTTTAGGAGACAATGTGACCATGTGGGCGAGGACCCCGGAGACTCAAGCGGGTGGAGAGACCTCCCTGGGGAGAGGGCTGAGGGAGGGGCAAGGGCTGGGCACTGCGCACAAGGCCACGCACACGCTTCTTACATTTTTAGGTGTGTTTTGTTTTATCTCTGAATGAGGAAAGCAGTGTTTCTCCGGCCTGATGGGAAGTGAGGGCGTGTGTCTGTGATGACACATGTGAGGTTCTCTGTACACGGGATGCAGACCCTCAGCTCCCCCAAGCTCAGAATCCCCTGACGAACTTCATGGAAAACAGTCACTAAATATTTGCGACGTTCAGCTCTGTTAAAAGGACACGGTTTCAAGGGTGGCGCGGGAAGTCGCGTGGCCATCGTGGGGGACAACTGCTTGTGAGAGGACAGTGGCACGCGGAGCCCAGGCTGGGGTGCACGGGGCGGCCTGGAAACCCCACGACAGGACGGGCAACAGCCTGACGCCTCTAGCTGTGTCAGAGGTGGGTCGGCCCACGCTGGATCCACATGGTCCAAGCACCCCTCATCGCCAGGACGGAGTGTGGGGACGTGGACTGCACACAATGCAGAAAAGGGAGCAGTCTCCTTGGATGTGGCCTGCAGGAGACTTGCCGTCTCTGAGAATGTGCCGGGCCGCAGTGTGGCCTGGGGGCGCGGCCACCCAGTTTTGGCCTCGGGAAAGGACATCATCATCCTCAGCAGCGAGCAAACTCAGCCGCAGGCGTGGGGCCTCGGGCATGAGCAGGCCTTCCCGCGGCGGCCCGTGCCATGGCAGGTTCATGAAAAAGTCATTAGCGGACCGCCCCTCCTGCCTCCGTCCGGCAAAATCGTGCCATAAATATCGGCACTCGTTGAACGGGACATCCTTCTGCCCAGGTCGCCCTCACTTCCTGTCTCGAGCCATATGTTTCTGTTATTTATGTCAAGAAAATGGCATTTACACAGCCGCTCCCGTTTGTGGACGGGGGTCAGCTCCTCTGACAGCGCCGTGTGCGGCCGGCACTCAGCCCACGGATCCTAGCCGCTGGTGCGTTTTAAAATGGGCTTCCTGGAACCTGCTGGGATAAACAGGGCAGAGCAGACGGCATCGTCTGTCCGGTGGGGAGGTTGGGGCCGGGAGGCCCGGGGGGTGGTGGGGAGGCCAGTGGCGTGGGCCCCAGCCCTGGACCTGGGCGCTTCACTGAGATAGTACTATGGCCCTCGGTATCCCTTCGACGACTACTCAAGTGAGGAAGACCTTTGGCAGGAGAGGCGCGGAGGGGCCTCGCTCTCCAACCTGCGAGTTTTGCCCGGCATGTCCTTGTCAGGGTGCTGAGCTCGCTGTCCGAGTCGGCCGCTGGCGACACCCACCAGTGATTAGGAGAGCTTTCCTGGTCAACGTTGTTCTTCAAGTTAGAAATCGGTGACTGGACAGGAACATAGCTTTGACCGGCCCATAACTGCAGTTTCCGGGATTAGACACACATTTCTGGACTTGTTTTATGGAGACACAAACACACCAGGGGGAAACATACCCATGACACAGGTTTGGAAATAATATAATTGTTGATCTAAAGTTTTGGATAAGATTAAGACGTCAAGAGTTATTTTTCAGTTAAGAGAGTGTAAGATAAGGCTGAGGTTGCATGGACTTGTGTGTTAAGTATGTTACACACACACCCGTGCACACGCCCTCACGCACAAACCTACACCGACTCACTCACACACACAGTCCCCCAGCATCAGCCATATTCTCCTGGTAACCACCCAGTCGGTGACTTAACATGAAGGCCTCCGTGTCATTTGGAAACTCAGGAATTACTTTGATCCTTTGAAAATACAGTAACTTAATCCTGAAGCGTCAGGGCTGTTCTGGATTTCTCTACATAACAATGACAGTGTAGGTCAGGCAATTTAACTATAACATTATAAAAGGAGAGAAAGTAGCCATCTAAGTTTTTTTTTTTTTAATTGAACTTCCAAAAGCTTGTGTATTTTTTGTTAGTGTGTTTATCAGTTCCACAATGTGGTGCGGCTTCAATTTAGTGTCTACAGAGCAAGTTGGACCGAAATTGAATATAGATCAAATCTGGAGCTTGCCAGTGGAACAAATCAGTCTGATTATATGGGATTACATGGTGCATGAATTTTTAAATTAAATGGTTTCTTGCCCTATTAAATGATGTCAACAGTTGTGTTGTGGTGAGTTATTTTCATTTCTCGTCTACTTCTATATACAAGTTTGTTTTTTTTCCTTCTATTAATCAATACTATTTAGACGTGATTGTACTCAGGATCTCACCTCTCTCTCTGGCGAGTGTATTCATGTCACGTAAAATTTCAGACTAAATCCTTTTCTTTTTTTCTGTTTAGTTTGTTTCACTGCATCATTCTCTAGAATTCTTGCTGATTTTGTTAGAAAGCCTAATTATGTATTTTTCATGGAGCAAATCGACACAGAGACCTTCTTGGCAGATCCTGTAGTAGTCACTGAGTCTGTGTCTCGTTTGCCTGTCCTGTTTGCCGCTGGTGATCGTGGAGCCCGTGTGCATCCAGGAGCTTGAGCTTCTGAGAGCCAGGGAGTGGGGGATGCGGCCCCGCTGAACATCCCTCCACGTCCCCCACCCTGTGTGTCACAGGCAACTTCAAAGGCTAAAATATGCCGTGAGTCCCAGGCCATGTGCTGCTGTCTTTGCTCAGAGCAACCACGGTTTGGCAGAGCTGTGTAGGCAGGGCTGAAGCGTATTTAAAGCAAACCAAGATCCGCAACCCCCTGGCACCAAGATTTGTCCTTATTGCCGCTTTTCTCGGTCTTAGCTCTCGTCCTGGTGAGCGCAGGCAGAGAGTTCTCGCTTTAGTTCAGAATTGTCTTCTCGGAATCAGAGACGTCACCACAAACCAACGGCCGCGGTGCTGTTTTAGCCCACGTGTTCCTGTGCCGGCCCCACACAGTTACTTCCCGCCTGGCGAGGCCCGGGGCCACGCGCTCCGTGTTTTCCGGGGCCAGCGGCTGCTCAGCGTGGTCCGGGTCCCCTGCCTGCTGGCAGAAGCACTCCGTGGTGCCCAGTCCCCAGCGCGAAGACTCCGTGTTGGCTCTGCCAACCCCTACGTCGTGTCGGGCACAAGAGAGCCACTGCAGAAAGTTTTGGTGCTTATATGAATGTGCAGATTCGCTCCCTGTGTATGGAAGGTAGGGGTCTTGGGGGGGAGCAGATGCCAGAACCTTCTATGTAAAAGTGATCACCTGTGATCACAATGTGCTTGGAAAGCTTTGTTGGTGAACTAGTCATGTTTTCTTCTCAGGTAGCACCCTCCTTTCAAAACGATTGCACCCTTTTTTGGGTTGGCTTGGGGACAAGATTGCAGAGATGGGGGAAAGCAATTCAAGAAACTGCGTGTGTGCGTGTTTACCTGGGCTCAGATCCTCTGTGAGGAGCTTCCCTTCCACACACACCTTCCCAGGGGACACATGCAAATGCAGACAGAGCTATCTGTGTCCGCTGAAGCCGTCTCTCCCCGGAGCACGAAAGGATTTGAAGGGGGACGCAGAGATGCTGCGGATGCACCAAGAGGAGACCCTTCCCCGGCGGCACCCACCAGCCACGCCCAGCTGTCCGACCCCACCTGGGCCGCCCCCCTTGCTGGCCTGGCCGCCCACCGCTTCTCCCCTGGCCCCTTCCGCTCCCGGCGTTGCAGGGAAACAGCAAACCTGCAGACAGTCGCGTTTGGCCGCACGATTTGAACGACTCTGCACCCATGCCTAGAAGAGGAGCATTTGCATCACTCGAGTTGGCCCTGTGCCCTCTTTTCTTTCTTTCTTTCTTTTTTTTTTTTTTTTAGATTTAATTTATTTATTTGACAGAGATAGGACACAAGCAGGGGGGCGACCGGGAGGGGGGAAGCAGGCTCCCCTGTGAGCAGAGGCTGAGCCCCACTTGGGGCTCGATCCCAGGACCCTGAGGTCATGACCTGAGCTGAAGGCAGAGGCTTCACCCACTGAGCGCCCTGGAGCAGTGGTCCTGTGCCCTGTGTGGCAGTCCTGCCCAGAGCCCCCCGCTGCTCAGACTTCTTTCTGAATTTCACTCCGCATGAGGGTCACGTCCTTCAATCTCACATCGGAGGAATGCTACAGAATTGTGCTTTGCTGCTGGGGTTGCTCCAGGACCGCACGTCGTGGAGAGCCCCGCGTGGCTGCCTGCACCAGCTTCACCTCGCTGCTCGGCCCCGTGAGCAGCGGCACCCGCGCAGGCCGTCTTCCCGGCCGATGGCAGCGCTGCGCCCACGGAGGGCCACGGGGGACGCAGGGCTGGGGGCTTCTGTCCACGTCTTTTGTGCACGGGATTTTCATTTCTCCTCAGTGAACGCCCAAGACTGGAATTCCTGGTTTGTGGAAAGAGTATATGTTTGACTTTATTGTAAAAATGCCAGAAGGGTTTTCAAAGTGGAATGCAGGCAGGTTTCAACCGTCCCGGCTCCTGCTGCGAAGGCCGCACGCCCGGCGACTCGGCCCGCGGCCTTCGTTCCCGCTGCCCTCTGGGTCGCAAGTAGCTTCTCACTGGGGTTTCGGTCTGCATTTTCCTGACAACGGATGATAGTGAGCACTTGCCTGCGTCGTGCGGGCTGTCCATCTGTCCTCCCTTCTGAAGCGCTTGGCCGGGGAGCCTCACCCGCCTTCTACCGCCGCGCGGTGTGGTTTGTCTCTGCGCGGGTCCTCCGTCAGGGGCGGCCGTGGACGTTTTCGCCCTGCTCTGTGGCTTCTCAACTGCATTTCTCAGCGGTGTTTTCAATATCACAGTTTTAAATTGGGATAAAGACCAATTTGTCAATGCTTTCCATTTTTGGTTAATACACTTTGTGCCTTATTGAAGAAATCCCTGCAACCCCACAGTTGTGAAAAATTCTTTCTACACGTCCTTCTAAAAGGCTTATCAACTTCACTATCTGTTCGGGTTGATAATCCATCGTGCATTAGCGACTGACACTGTGCGACGGGAGGGGTGAGGTTTGGGTTAGTTTGGGTTTTCCCCACATGGACATCTAGTTGTTTTGACACTGTTTGTTGAAAAGTGTGAATTCCCTTGACACTGTGGTTGAAAATCAATTTTTACTTCAGACACGGGGGACCTTCCGGACCCTTCCATGCTGTCAGCTAGCAGACGTCCATTACGATGGCCCCACACCACCTTGGTTAGCAGAGATTTACAGTGAGTCGGGAAATAAAAATGCAAACCCTATGACTCTGTTCCTCCATATCAAGCTTGTTCGGGCTACTCTAGGTCCTTCACCTTTCCGTATACATTTGAGACTCAGCTTGCCAATTTGTGCATAAAAGCCTGCTGGGTATTGCATTCTGCATCTAAACTAACCTTCTTATTGCAAATATTATACTCTGTTATTCCTGCACCAAAACAGTCCTAGAGCATCACCTTATCTCTGTGCTAGTTCATGCTCGGAATTCAATATCCTCCACAAATTTCTTGTTCCGGAGAGATTGTGCTACTCATTTTCCCAGTGTGCTCGCGTGTCCCAGTTCTGTGTCCCCCTCCTAGACTATCTCCCGCATCAGAGCTCCAAAGAACGGAGCCACCTCTCCTTTGAGAGTAACGTTTAATCCTGACTCTTCTGCACACGTCCTGTTCATTACCCAAGAGCATTCTGCGTCCTCTCGCTGACTCCTCTGTTTGTAATCTGAGCACCCCACGTGCTCACGATGAGGACGTCCCGTGGTTTGCTGACCTGTGTCCAGGGTGGGTTGTGTGGTACTCACAGAAGCAGCAAAGGACAAGGATGCCCCAGAGTCGGGGCGGGGTGCCCCAGGGGCTCGAGGGCCCCCGTGGAGCTGCAGGGAGAGCCTTCAGACCCTGAGGGCACGAGTCTCACCCAGAGATACACAGAGTTTACCTTGGTGTGAAGCACCCTTCTTGAGGGCCCAGCCGCACCAGGCTGCCAGCCCCAAGGGGGACCAGACGCTTATCACCCCATGAGCCTCCCCACTTAACATACTTAATGTGTGGTTTGCAGACCAGCTGGGTACATAGGCAGACCCAGCCTGGACCTGCTGATCTGGGGTCTGCACTCAATCTGCTGCTCTGGAGATCTGGCCCCTGGCAGGTTAGTAGGAAGCTCTTGGCTTAGTGCCAAGTCACCGGGAATAGCTACTATTAATTAATGTGCTTTATCTGTGTTAGTTAGAAGGAGAGGAGAGGAGGAGGTTATGATCTTTGTTCAGATTCAGAATTAGGCTTTGCTTCTCTTTCCATTGGTGATGCTCGTTTGAGCTGTATGGTCAGCAGGAGGCAAGCAGGGAGGGGGCAGGGAGCAGAGCTACGTGCCCGCGACAGCTCTCCCTCCAGGGCCGGCGACAGCTCTCCCTCCAGGGCTTCCGATCGCCAGCAGAGCCTCGGGCTCCAGACTGTCCGTCTGGCCGGCCTCAGGGGTAACCGCAGATTGCCCACTGGACAATCTTTCCCCAGGCTGGGACCCTGAGAGATCTGCAAAGTCCACTTGGGGACATCTATCACATCAATAAGCAAGTAAGCAGCCTCTGTCTTCCGAGGACTGTGACGGTTTTAGTGTTAGAAGACCTGAGTATGAGGACCTCATGGTGCTCCTGAGTTGAAACACACGTGTTCCGTTACTCATGAGGCATTAAGGTGAGTCTGGGCAAGTTTCGTAGCTCTGCCCCACCTGTGAAGTGCAAACACCCACATCCAAAGTCACTAATGACTATTAAGTGAGACAAAGTACATGAGAGGTTTCTCACGTTGGGCCCAGAACAAGAACTTGAAAAATATTAGCTATGATAAAAATAAAAACATTAATAATAAAAAGCCCCCAAATTTGGAATAAGTTGCTAGATATTGTGTGCGTGTGTGTTTGCACACACATGTCCTCTGTACCTGCAACGATTACATCCATGCAGAGTTGACGGGGCCATATTTCCGAAAGCTATGTTTTCAGAAGCCAGGCTCTTGATTTCATATATATATACTTTTTGAGATTTTCTTATGGGACACAACCTTGCCTTCATTCAATATATGCTGAGGATTTCAGACAAGGTGATGGATAGATTTCTTATCTTTTATCGATGTCATCGGACGTGTGACTCCAGCCTCCTGAGCACCAGCCACAGAGATGGAAACAGAAGCCGTTCAATACATAGTTACGGCCTTCGTTCAATTGCCATTTGCCAGAGAAAGAACGAATCCAGATTAACTCTAGGTACAGGAATCCTTCTGCAAGTGATATCTGTCCATCAGTCTTGCCAACACTGAGGGTTATTCCCTTTTACCATGAGGACATGCCCGCCTCCCCTCTTTACCTATATTTCTCCTATAATATCATAGTATCATTTTACTCACTGGAAACCCAGACCGCTAGCACACTCACCGATAAACTGCATGGCCAGGACCAAGCAAGCAAACGTGAACATTCTGTGCACGGACTTGTAGACGTCATGGCTCTCCGAGGTGAATCTCCAGCGTGTGATGCAGGACACCCCTGGGGTGACTGTTCTCAGAGAATGCCTGCTCCTGTTACAGGCTTTAGAAGCCCACAGAACTTTCCAAACCCATCACAGATCAGAAGGCGCAGGGCAGAGGAGGCGGTCCCGTCACAGAGAGGGGAGCTGTCCCGAGGTCTGGCGTGCGGGATGTGTGTCAGACTGCCTGCCCAACCTCATCGCTCTTGGACTCTCGCGGTGGTCCCTGCCCCACTTCATGGAGCCCTACACAGTCCACATCTCCAGGACCCAAGGTCTCTACGACCAGCGCCCGTCTCCCCGTGGATTCCCAGCGCAGAGAGCGGCCGTCCTCAGCCAGCTCTCCTTAGAAGCCTCACAACCACATCGCAGGTTGGAAATGCCCAAATCTTAGCTCTGGACCCTACTATCCTTCCCACCCACTGTGCGTGTCCCCCGCTGGCCATTCGGACGGTGAGCCTCTCCTCCCACAGAACCCCCATCCCCGTAGTGAGGGTGTCCCCAGGCTGCCCCCCGCCTCCACCCCCGGTCATACCCTGGGTGAGACACCCATCCCAGGCTGCCCGGGTCCCTGTTCCCGCCACCCAGCTGCCGGTCTGCCTCCCCGCTTCTGGTTCCTCACACCGTCCGAATACAGACAGAATGCTCCCATCCAACAATACACCTAATCCTGTCACAGTCCTTCCTGTGCCCCTGTCCCAAGCACAGAACCACAGCCCTGACACGTGGCCCCGGACTCCATGACCTCTCCTCTGGGGGTCTACCACCTCCTGTTTCATACCCCTGCGCCGCTCCAGTCACCACGAGGTAGGCCGGGTTCCCTCCGAGGTAGGTCGGGTTTCATCCCGACACTCATCGTGGGAGACACGGGCGCCCGTCAGGGCTTGGACTCTGCAGTCTGGTGGCTGCTACCGCATTAACAACACACCGACCTGGTCTCTTTGGGGAAATATGTCTGGAATTATGATAAATTTGTAGAAGTAGTTATTTCAAAAGTCGCCATGATATTTGACTTGGTTGAGCAAACTGCTGGTAAACGAAGCCCTCCCACGTGTTACGTCAGTGTTCGGGTAAATGTAACTTATAAATAGTAGGTCATCTGGGGGGTATAAGTTTTCCCTTGTTGGTTTTCTGTAAAATGCACTTTGCTGCACATACATATGTTGAGAGTTATTGATTCCTAATGATTGATTGATTTATAAGAAGTTAAATAATATTTCTTTAAATATATCCGCATAGAACTATGACTTAACTTACACAAAGATATTACAAAAGTTAAGCTGATTGAATCAATACCTGTGAAAATCTCGTTCATTGTATATACGTGTATCTATATTTTAAATTTTTTTTGTAGTTGAATAAAAACTCTGTTCCCAGGGTTAATACTCAAACAGTCCATGACTGAGGCTTCCATGAAATGTACCTTAACATGTCGGTGGGGGCTATGGCTCTCCAAGAGAAAATTAGGCAAAGGAAGTTAAAATAAAGACTCAAAAATTTCTACGGGAAAATGAGATTTTCCAGAAGCTTCTGCCGTGATTCTGAGTCTCAGTGCACACCCGGCTTCATCATCCGGGTCCCAGGTTCTCAGCGGGTCTCTGCAGCTGAGCTGTGGGTTTCAAGGGGGAGGATGTCCTCATCTGTACCAGCACAAAGGCCCACATTGTCAGAAATCCAACCAATTTGCATACTTGGATGTGATACACGGACTTTCAAAAGAAAACTAAACAAAACAGTATGTCTGATCTGACATCATGGATATATTTCTGATTCCGAGGACACTCCTGTTAGCTGACAGGAGCTCCGCAAGGCTGATGTCCGTGGACTGCGCTTGGAGAGGCCCAGGGTCTAGCCGTGGCCCTGGCTGGTGTCTTACCAAGAAAGGGGACAGTCGGTCAGCAGGTGTGCTTGGGGCAGAGGTACCGATGGCAGGGGTGGTCTGAGGGCAGTCTCGGAAGGAGCAGCACCCTTGATCGGAAAAAAAATATATATATATTTACATATTATGTAATATAATATGTATATATATTTACATATTATGCCTCTGAAACAATGACTTGACTTTTTTCTTGGTTGTTTTATTATTTGCTGTAGTAACCGAGGACAAGATGGGCCGGGTTATTTAAACCCAATGTCGTCTCCAAAGTGGTGTTTGGGTTTTGTTTGTTGTTGCTTGTTTTCCCATTAGGAAAATCTTTTTCTTTTAAATGTTTTTTAATGAGTAAATCTGGCACTCAACGATCTGAGCCTGACCCGGCCTGCGTGGATTTCCTCATCTGCGTCCCCATCCCACGGGGCTAGGAGGCCCAGGCCCGGACAGAGACTCCAGCCTCCCGCCCAGAGCAGTACAAGGGACGCACTCACCCGGACACGTCACCCGAGTTCTGGGCTCCGGGACCTCACCCTGCCCAGGAGCCCCGGTGGTTGTCCTCCCTCACCACCTCCTGAGCGGCCCGAGCCCTGCCCCCTGCCTCTGAGCAGCAGAGAAGGTGCGCACAGAGAGAGGCCCCCAGCTGGGCAGGCTGTGGGGTGCGGGGGGACAGGGGAAGGTGCCGTTCTTTGCCTCCCACAGGGTTCATGTGCAAGTTTCCCCACAGTAGTAAGAAAAGCAACACTGGAATAGGAACAGTTTTTTTCTTCTGGCCCTTAGGGTCCCCCGTGGGGGAGGGCAGCTTTGAGGCCCTGACAACAGGTTGAGCGAATACACATTTCGGTTTAGATGCGTGGAGTGGGACCTGCCGGTTGCTGAGGGGCCGTGTGTGCACAGGCGCTCTGCGGGGAGCAGACAGCAGCCTTCGGTGCACCTGCCCATCCTCACAGATGACGAAGCCCGAAGAAGTGGTCAGCACGTGTGCCCGGAGCCGGCTCTGGGTGCGGGGGAGGCAGGGGCGCAGACGTCCAGGGAAAGAGCCGCGCTCTCGGACCGCGCAGTTTGCAGAGGGACATTTCCTGTGCGCGAGGACAGAACGTTACCTTTGCTGTGAAAGACAGTGGGAGGGCAGTGGCCACAGGAAAGAAGTTAACTTGCAGGAGAAAAAGCCAAGGCAGGTCCAAAACTGATGCTGCACTTAAACTCCTGTCGTAGGCGTCCCTGCGGGAGTCCCTGCGCAGGGGGCGGCGTCAGTCTCGTGGGGGGTGCATCTGAGCCTCTCTCAGAACCTCCGGGGAAGAAACCTGGCTTGAAAGGCAGTAAATGACAAAGACAAAAAAGGATTTCTGCCATGTGGGTAATTACTATTAGAACACAGTTACTAAATCAAAACAATGTGTCAGGATATCAATAATACCTGGAAAACTTTCCTGGAAAAAGATCACTGTGTATCTTAAAAATAATTGTGTCAGAAGAAAAAAAAGCAGTATGATTAGGCCTAACCATATTCTGTACTTTTAACAAATTTTTATTTTCAAGTGTAGAAAAAGAAGCAGCCTAAGAACTTCAGAGAAAATAAAAAGATAAAGCCCAAACCAGGCTTGTATCAGTTGTCGTGCGAGATGACAGAAGAAGACGGGGACGTTAACGAAGCCGGGGCCTATGCACACAGGGGACTGTAACACGAAACTCGCCAGAACTAAATGAAGAAGGACAATTTTCTCAAAAATTCTGTACCCACCGGAGTTTTATTCAAATATAAAAGTAATTGATAGTCTCAAGAATTTAGAGACTTAAAGAATTCTGTATAATTATTAGGGGAAAAAGTCATGCTCTATGAAAGGAATCAAAATAGCCAAATTAAGAACAAGATAATGATACTCATTATTATAATATTATAGTAAAGAAGAAACTAGCCGAACATAGTGACTGTGACCAGTACGGCTTCATAATCAATACAAATGGCAACAGTAGCTCTTGAAAAAAAAACTGTGTATCAACAGGTTGAGCATAAAATATAATTAAAGTAACAAAATCTGGGATATAGAAGACAGAGGCCATAGACTCAAATGAGGTTTGTAATGAAAAAAATCAAACTTGCTTTATGATTTAAACTATTAAAGCCCTACATGTACACTTTTAAATCTTGCCTTGATTTAAAAGATGTTTTGCTTTATGACAAAATTCACCGCAATGATTTAGGAGAAGGTACATTGCTTCCATCTTTAGATATAGATTGTTACATGGCCCAGACTCTTACAGATTAAATTGCTGATATCTTTGTTCGAATGTATAAGAATAATACATTTTATTACTCATGCAATTTATTTATTTTTAAATATTTTATTTTTGAGTAATTTCTCTACCAACATGGGGTTTGAACTCACAACCCAGAGATCAAGAGTCGCATGCTCAACCGACAGAGCCAGCCAAGAATAGCATATTTGAAAGCAAGCCAGGCATGCCTCCCTGGTGCTGTGCCTGGTTGCACGCGGCTAGCCCGGGAGATGGTGACTGCGGTGGTGGGAGTGTGAGCGTACGACCCAGCTCCGTGGAAAGAACACACCAGGGAGACATACGGATGGCTTTGCTTTCTTCGATTCATCCCGTTGTGTATATTTCTACACCAAATCTTTTTTTTTTAAATTGAAGTGTATTTGAAATAGTATATACATTTAAGTGCACACATTGATATATTCGTGTACTGTGGTGATTGCCATTACAGTGCTAATGAGCGCCTCTATGATTTCATGTAATTATCATTTCTTTTTAGTGGTTGGAAAAATTAAGATGCAGTAAAATGCTGCTCACCAAGGGCTGGGGGATGAGGAAAGGACAGACGTTGTGTAAGGGTACAAACTTGGCCATGAAGAGTAAATAAGTCCTAGAGATCTAATGTACAGTATAGTGAATGCAGATAAAAATATTGTATTATAATCACACCAAATCTTGAAGACTGTTGGAGAAATTACTTTGGCCAACATTCCACACTCGAGAACATGATTTGCTGAACCTGAGTGACAGGACAGTGTTCTGAATTCCATGGTAGTTGGGTATGACCTTCTCCTGTGCACATTCCACAGCATTTCACCACCCTACTTGCACGTCCCACCCTGAGCAGGGACGGTCATGGCCAGAAGGCTTTAGAAGGGGTAAGGTCGCTCCGGGGGGTGTTCTGGTAGATGGGGAGCGAGGGTCCAGCCAAGGCTCAGAGAAAGCATGCCTTCTGCAGCAGAAGAGTGAGAAGCCTACGTGGCCGGGCAGAGAGGTGGAAAGGAAGTCCACAAGGGCAGGAAGAATGGGATGTATCTTTCTTTTACCAGTTTTTAAATTAATCTTGCTTGGACCAGAGAATATGCTCTTATCATTTCAATTCCTTTGAATTTACTGTAAACATTTTTGGCAGCTCAGTATAGCATCTACTTGCATTTGTGAAGAATGTGTATTTCGCTGTCCATGGGTGGACTGTTCTATTTGGATATCAGCTGTGTCAGGTTGGTGTTGTTTCTGACTTCTATCTCCTTGTTCCATTAGTTACCGAGAGATGACTGCTGAAACCCACAGGCAGACTTTTTTGTTCCTCCCTTCAGTTCTATCTGTCAGGGCTTCAGGGATTTTGACGTTGTTATTTGAGGCATACATGTTTATGGTTGTATTGTCTCCCTGATGAATCATCCTTGTTTCTTATTATCATTGTGAAATGTCTTTTTTGAGAATCTCTGTTGATACTTATTTTGCTTAGTCAATTTCATTTACTTTTAATGTAGCCAATCTAGCTATCTGATTAATGCTAACACAATATATATTTTCCGTGATTTTACTTAAAAAATATTTTATTTATTTATTTGAGAGAAAGTGAAGAAGAGAGAGGGAGAGAAGGAGCAGGGAGGAGGGGCAGAGGAAGAGAGAGAAGCAGACTCCCCACTGAGCAGGGAGACCAACACAGGGCTCTATCTCAGGACCCTGCGATCACGATCTGAGCCAAAGTCAGATGCTTAACTGACTGAGCCACCCAGGGGGTGCTCCATGTTTTACTTTTAAAACTGTCTACATCATGGCCACAGTGGATCTTTTGTGGATGATGTACATTTGAGCATTGCTTTTTTACGCAACCTGGCAATCCCTGTCTTTTAATTAGAGATTAAACCGTTTACATTTAATTCAGTTTTCTATGACTATTTAAATCCAGCATCTTGTGTTATTTTCTTTTTCCGTCTGTCCTTCCTGCATGCTACATTCTCCCCATTTCTTGACTCCCTTTCACAACCTCCTTTTCTCTGTTTTACACACAAGGGAGTGATTCTTCCCCACCCTCAATCCTATGTGGTGCATTGCACTGCAATTGAAAAGCCTCTAGGGAAACGAACAAAGGGACACTTTGAAATACTAGTGTCTTTCACTGTCTTATGTCAAAGGTAAAACTAGAAAGGGGGTGTGTTGGACTTTCCTGAAAGAGAGACAACAGGCTGATGATCAATATTTAATGATCCTGCCCATTCTACTCCCAAACTATTGTTGAGAAGACAATGCTGCTGGGGCCTTCCCATGAAAACACAGCCAATGGTGTCAATAAAAACCATTAAAGGTTGTAGGACCCTAATTCATTATGGGCAAAACATATGGTAAAGTTTTGAACCCTGCCCTTATCTATCCACCTCTCTATCTATCTCTCTCTCCGTCATCTACCTATCTAATCCAGGCTTCCCATCATTTTGTTTGGAATTATAATTTGTAAAATTAACACTCTGACAGATTTTTTTCTGTAACTTGTCCCCCATTATCTCTCCATGCTTAGCAATAAGAGTTAACTTAGTCAGTGACCCACAACTTGATGTGTGTTCCAGCCGCACATTCTCCATATTATCAAGAAAAAGAAAGTAAAAGCCTCTATATTATTTGCTAACAAGTCAATGCCAGGATTCTATATTAGAGGTGAGTGAGAATTTTCTATTTTATTGAATATTGTCCGTTATTTTGTCAAAAGATTCTTGGATATGATAGCTTTATGACCTAAATTTTATAAGCACAGAATATTTAAAATTTGTAATATTTATATTTTGCAGCACTATATGGTAAGGTGAGCAATTCCCAAAAAATAATTACTTAGTACAAATTTCTTTGAGAGAAGTAGGAATGGACATATAAATTCAAGGATTAAGAGAAACAGTGTAACATTTCAGGAATTTAGA
This sequence comes from Neogale vison, assembly GCF_020171115.1. Classification (NCBI taxonomy): domain Eukaryota; kingdom Metazoa; phylum Chordata; class Mammalia; order Carnivora; family Mustelidae; genus Neogale; species Neogale vison. The sequence goes on along the minus strand of NC_058091.1, from coordinate 315,014,143 downwards.
AAGCTTATTTCTGCATTTTATTGTGGGTGACGGTGGGTATCACATGGTATTTGGATTTCAGTAGATGAATTTAAAAATGAATGCAACAATTATTTTTTAAACAAATTAAAATACAATGAGTCACTTCTTTATAATTGTGTAAACATAACAAAATATATAAATATGATTTCATAGTTGTTTTAATGGGAACAATGCAACAGAAGTTTGAAAACCAATATGCTCTAGAATGTCTTTCCAGAAAGAGAATCGCTGGGTCAGTTATGATTATCATTTACTTTACTATATGTTGCCCAATTTTCCTCCAAAGTGGGTGTGCTCAGATATACTCCTACAACCGTTGATTTAAACTCTCATATTTCTAGCCAATTGGTGAAAAAATATGACTTGTCATTTTACTTTACATTTTTCTACATTTCTGTAGGGGTTGAGCATCTGTTTGTAGGTATAAAATCCTCTCATCCATGAAATGTTTATATTTGTCTGTTATAAATTTGTGAAGCTTTTAATTTTTCTAGATGCAACCTTCTGTTTTGGTCAAAAATTTTATTCTCTTAGTATTTGGTTTATAAAGTTGACACTTTTTTTTTTTAAAGATTTTTCATTTATTTATTTATTTGACAGAGAGTGAGACAGAGAGAGAGGGACCACAAGCAGGGGGAGAGGGAGAAGGAGAAGGAGGCTTCTCACTGAGCAGGGAGCCCGATGTGGGGCTCAATCCTAACATCTTTTATATTTAATTTATATTCTTACTTTACTTTGCAAAATTCCCTTTTTGAACTTTGCTTTTACCTTATTTTTCTAACTTTATTGGTTATTTAACATTCACTATCCTTTTGCAGTATGTGGATATATGGTAATAACTTGCCCTCTAAATATTGTGTTGGTATACTCTACAAGTATTCTCACTATTAACAGTTTTGATATACTTTCTAATTTCCATTATAATTTCTTCTTTGAGACGTAAATTATTAAAACATCTCTTTTTAATTTCTAAACGATTTGGTTGGTTATTATTTTGTGTTATTTTCTAATGGTATTTTGATGTGGCTAGAAAATGGTCTGGTAAGAAAATGTCAGACCTTTTAAATGCTTTTCTGAATTTCACTGCATATTAAGTTTTCAAAAATTGGATATATTTAAGAGTGAATGAAAATTTTCTAATCTTTGGATGCAGAGGTCTATGGATTTTTTTTGATTAATCTTGACAGTTTCTGTTATTCAAATCTCTTTGAAAATTATAACTAACTTAATTTGCTTCCTCCATCCACTTTTATTCTGTTAAACTTAATAATTATGTTTATGAATTTGTCTACTTTTTTCTTGTATTTATATTTGTGCATATGTATCCTGAGTCTATGTTATTATGTGCATGTAAGATAAGCACTTTTTATAGTTTCTTGGTGAATTGCTGTCTTTATCATTATGAGACAACTTTATTTTCCCATATGTTTTATTTATCAAAAAGTCCATTTCCTTTGTTATTGATATTGTTACAATGTCTTTATTCATTGGCATATCTGTATATACATCTTTTACTTTTATTCTTTTCACATTTTTAAACTGAAGGCTGATTGTCATTCTTTTGTTTCTCCCTGATAATATTTATCTTTAAATAAAACTTTTAATTAATTTCACATTATTTTTATTTGCCAACGTATTTGGTGTTATGTTTGTCAACTTATGTTAAATGTTTCATTTACCGTGTGTTTTCTTTTTGGGGTCTACTATTATTTGTTTCTTTTGCATTAAATTAGACTTATCTACTCATTTTCCCCTTCTCATTAATTTTTTAAAAATTTCTATTTATATAAAAAAATCAAAATCTCTACTCAGCACATAAAATCAGTGAATAGCTTTATGCAGTTTACCTCTAACATCATCATATTTACTAACAACATTTTAATGTTTAACTCTTATCATTTTCTCATCCACGATGGTATTTTGTTCAGTATATTATTGCCATCTTGTTTTTCAATTCACAAGTGCCTAATTTTATAACATATTTTTCCAAATTTGTCTATATGTTCACGAGTACTTACACTTAACGCTTCTCCCCTGTGTTCAAGTTCATAAAACTGAAGTGTGACCGTCACTGTCCCCGTAGGTGGGATGACACAAAGTGAAGATTCTCAGTCTTGCCTTTCTTTCTGAAAATTTCTTTCTTGGGCTCCATGGTGGTTCATGCTAAGTAGTCGTCAAGAGGAAATCATCAGTAGTTCATACAAAATAAAAATAAACCAAAACCAACTTAAGAAAGATGTCTGAGCATGGGGCGCCTGGGTGGCTCAGTGGGTTAAAGCCTCTGCCTTCGGCTCGGGTCATGATCCCAGGGTTCTGGGATCGAGCCCCACGTCGGGCTCTCTGCTCCGCGGGGAACCTGCTTTCGCCCCCCTCTCTCTCTGCCTGCCTCTCTGCCTGCTTGTGATTTCTCTCTGTCAAATAAATAAAATCTTTAAAAAAAAAAGAAAAAGAAAAAGAAAAGAAGAAAGATGTCTGAGCAGACCTAGATGTAGACACAGGGTCTTTCAAAACAGAAACAAACTCCGTGAAGCTCCAGGTCTGGGTGCTTTTGCTGAGGGGGGTTGCTGAAACTTCACGGAAGACCTGTGGAATGATCCATTAGGGAGGCATGCATTTTGGGTTTAAAATTATTCCCATGGTATTTTGAATTGTTAAATTATGTGAAATTCTAGACTATTTTCATGCAGGTTCTAACAAGACAATCTTCTTATCCATCTTCAGTTACCGCCGTCTCTGCTTCTAGCCTTTGGAGTACACCTTGAATCTCTCCCTGTGTTTCATATGCTTTGTCTCTTCGTTTTCCTGGGCTGCCCTCTGAGCCTTCCTTCTCTGGCTTCCAGATCAATTCGGTCACTTATCCATATGTGACTGCCTATTTAATTCTTCGGTTAACTTTGAAAAATTCTACCTTTATTACAATAGCCTTGCTATGTTATGACTCTCATGATCCAGGAGTCCCAAAGCACTCTCTTTAATATTTATTTCAGTCTGTATCTACGGTGGGTGAAGGCTCTGTGTTTCCATGAATCTGCAGGGAAAGGACGCGGTGGTAGGGTGTAGGGGTGGGATGGTGTCCTCCGATTCTCCAAGACGCGCCTGGGGATTCCACTGGCCTCTCTTACCCGACGCTTCTCTCAGACAGTCTGCTGTCCGTCTTATTGCGGATCCCACGCCAGGATTTTCCTCTTCAGGTTCTGTTTTTAGCAATATTTCCATCATATTCCCAGGTGTATTTCTTTTTGTACTTACCCTGCTTGTGACCTCTAGAGATGGGAAATATAGGGGTTTGTGTTCTTCATAAATATGTGATTATCTCTACAAACTTTTTTTTTCCTCCTGCCTCATTTCCGATCTCTTTGATGTGTCCAGTTACAAGGACGCTCGCCTCTGCCACAGTGTCTCAGCCTCACTCCTATTCTCTTCTCTGTTTTCCAGCCCCTCTTTCTCTGGGGTTTAGGACAGGACTTTCCACAGACCCATCTTCCAGGGGCTCAGCTCTCTTTTCTCTGCCTTTCACGGATTCTTCTCTGAAACCCATCAGTTGACTTCTTAGTTTCTAGTGTTGCATTTTTAGTTGTAAATTTTTCTTATTTTCTTATTTTTCTTCTTTCTTTTCTTTGCGATTCTGCTCTCCTAGTGACATTTTCCATTGAGTAATCTTACTCTTCATAGTTTTAAATGTTCTTGACTCTATTATTCATCTTTTACAGTCCCTGCCCCATAGGGAGGTCCTGATTGCTTATGAGTCTACTGTATTTTTTTCCCTTTGTTTTACTTCATTGTGTACTATTCCTTGCAAGTTTGCTAATTTTTGAGTAAATGCCATACATTGTGAATAAACCATTTGATAGGTTCTGAATTTTGTGACTTTTCTTAAGAGAATATTTACTCTTTCTTTTGGCAAGCAGAGACACTGAGGACTGGTGACACTCAATGAGGGACACTTCACTGAAGTTCGGGCTGCTGTTTTTTATTTTTTTTCCCTCTCTCCGTCCCTCCCTCCCTCCGTCCCTCCCTCCTTCCTTCCTTCCTTCCTTTCTCTCTCTCTTTCTTCCTCCTTCCTTCTCTCTTTCTCTCTTTCTTTCTTTCCTTCCTTCCTTTCTCTCTTTCTTTCTTTCTTTCTTTCTAAGCAATCTGCACACCAACATGAAGCTTGAATTCAGAACTCCGAAATCAAGAGTCCCACACTCTACTGACCAAGCCAACCAGGTGTCCCCAGAGTGTTTCTTTCTTAGTGCCCTTTTTACAAGATTGTTTCATTCTTTCTTATATCTATAATAATTTTAAATATATTTATTTATTTTAATATTTATCCCTTCCTGATTATTTAGTTATCAACACTTTTAATTACTTTGGTGTATCTTTTGACTTTTGCTGATTTTTAGTTCTGTAATTTTTATTATGCGTTTACCTTCATTTTCATCAGGGACAGCTTTTTCCTCCATTAATTACAGACTTCTTGGAGTGTGAAAATAATTTTCTGGGACAATGATGTGTTCACCTGTGACTCCAAGAACTTAGCAATATGGAAACGTATTTTTACTTTATCCATGTGGTAACCTCGTACTACAAGATTAAGTGAATTCTAACCCCATACCACTCATTCATGGTGACAGCTTGGAATTTTTTCTCTCGGGGGGAGGTAGTTCTAAGTCATGCCAAAGGCGGACGATGACCTTCCATGCTGCTTTCCTGGGAGTGGATTGGAACCTTTTGTCCCCTTTTCCCCACCCTAGTATGTAATGAATGGCCCTTTCGGGGTCCTGGTTTTATGCCAGATTCTCCATGACACATTCTGTCCTGAACGGCCTTCTCTCCCGTGCTGATGGGTGTGCCTAATCCAGGCTGCTGGGCTCTAGACTGAACTACATCAGGGTTCAACCCCCTCCTCAACTCCAGAGAAGCCCCCACACTCGTCACTCTTTGCGTTCTGATATACTGTAGAACGCCTGCAGGACTGACTTCCGTTGAGTTCTGATGCGTGTTCTATCAGCTAATCACATACTCCACGCTTCCTGTTCGGAATGAGCAGAAGTCAGCTTTATATTAGACTGTCTGCTGCGGGAGGCTCCAGTCTACTGTCCGTGGCATTGAATTTATGCTTAGTCCTTTGGTGCTTATTCAAAAATGTTCAAAATCAAGTTTCGATTTTGGATAACCTTTTCTGCAATGTGATGCAAAAGCATTGCAATGTAAAAGAAGGCATCGTCGTACTTACTGCCTGGGTCTGCAGTGGTAGCTCTTCCCTAGGACATGGCCATGGGCGTCCCAACACCTGGGGCTGGGCAGGTAACAGTGTCCAGTGCACTGTACGGAAGTGTGTGTGGAAAACATCAATTAATACTTTAATCATTATTCTGCTTAAATGTGTTATGTCTGTTTATCATTACATTGTCATCAAATCAATAATAACTCACATATGTCCCATCACTGATTGGAAGTCATACTTCAAAAGAACACACTGACAACACACACTAATTATCTCATAATCATTCAATCTAATTTGTTTTATACTAAAGTACTTAAAATACACAAGTGTATCTAAATAAAATAACTATCAGCCTTGAGTGGAAATTACTACTTTTTAGGACCATTTGACTAATGTCAGGGTGTAAAATCCCTTCGTGAAGATAGTAACCAACCATTAAAGTTTAAAAGAAAATCTTTACGAATTAAGTGTGGACCCTGGTACAGCTTGCTAGTTTACTGGTTCCTGATTTTCATCAGTAAGTTAAATTAAGTTATTCATCTATTTTAGCAGATATATGATATCAGTGCACAGTTTCTTAGTGCGCAGGGTCCTGGCTTGGTATTACCATGTTGTGTTGGCCCACCCGCGACCGCCAAGGAAGGCAGATCAGCCGCGGACCCGGCAACGTCTTGAAGCTTTCTGGGGTAGGTGGTCTGCAGGCCCCAACCGTGCAAGGGCTTCCCTTAAATCAGAATTAACTGCGGGACTGACAGACGGACCCGGGACACGGAGAACGATGGCGGGTCCGTAAACGGCCACACGGATCGCCTCTGATAAAATAGTGCTCCTGTGTGTAAAAGAGTCGCCTTAACAGACGTATTTTAAAGAAAGGCGGTCAGGCTGCAAGTCTTCTCTGGCTGGCTTTCCCCCTCCGTAAGCCTGTCCGAAGTATCGTAGAAATCAGTCTGTCTCAAAAGGTGATTGGAAAAAGCCAAAGCAGTTAAAGATGTGTGAGCCCTGTGAAGGGAATATGTTTTGTTTGAAGGATGAATGACCTTCCAAGCAAATGTATCTGTGCATTAATCTGGAAATAAACTAAATGAAAACTTTAATGTATGTATACTCGATTCTCTTATTTGAGCTGTATTTTCAGCGAGTTTTCTACGTTTAAATGTGGTAGAACTTAAAAAACAAATCTGTTTCATGCTTTTAAAATATAATTTTATTTAGGGAAACTGGACGTTTGTAAGATAGAAGACCCACAATTTTCCTGTACTTGAAATTGCTGGACTGTTGTGTCTTGGTCATGCGGGCAGACCTTTGGCAGGGAGCGGAGCTCTGTCCTGGGCTCAGTCGCTCTGTGTTGGGTCGAAGAACGTGTGGTCGCCGCGACGTGACCATCAAGAAGTCCACCATGGGAACGAGTAGCAAAGGGGAGTCTTCGCTGGATCAGAGCATGGACAGTCAAGGCCGCAGAGGCGAACAAATGGTGTGGTCGCCACAGGGAGCACGTGGTCGCCACATGGAGCGCGTGGACGGGGCTTCAGGGACGCATGAGGGGCTCCAGGGAACCCGGAGCCTCGAGTGCGTGGTGCTTAGAGGCCTGGCAGGTGTGCAGGAGAGGGGCTGGGCCTGGGGCTGCCGGGCTGGGTGGCTGGGGTCCTGGGAGTGCTCACTGCCACGTGGTGGAGCACGAGAGGGGCCATGACCTGGTCCCACCAAACTGTGAACCCACCGTCTGCAAGCCCAGTTCCCCAGCAACCCTGAAGCTCGGCCTCACTTCCTCCAGTCAGAGATGAGCAAACGGTCTCAGGGGAGGAAAACGTGCATTCCAGGTGAATGCTCGCCTGATTCTGAGAGGCTGGGTGTGCTGGGCCGCCCCCACCGCCCCCACTGAGCCTTTCCCATGGGACCGGGGGTGGACACCTGTGGTCCAACGGGATATGGCTGGGGTTCTGGGGCCCGTCCTTCCTTCCCTCCGGGAGCAGAGATGGGAGCACTACTGTCTCTCAGCACAAGCCTCCCATGACGTCCACGTGTGGCCTGTGGCCCGTGGGGCAGTGAGCTTTGGTCCCCTCAGCTGTGGCCGGTCTCCCAGGGGCTGCCGCGTAGCCAGCACTGGGGACCGCAGCCTAAGGCAGTAAGGTCCTCTGCCCGCTGTAGGTGACACCCATCGAAGACGTGTGGTTCCACAACCCGTTTGCTGCTTAGAGGATGAAGCCACTGGCCGTCCTGCTCAGTCACAGCGCCGCAGTGTCCTTGCGGCTGGGCGGGCACCACGCAGGGGCACCCCGGTGCCCTGCACTTCCCGACTTAGGGCTGTCCTGGTCCTCATCCTTCTATCCCTGGGCTTGCTGCTCCTCAGGCCCCTCGGGAACCGGTAGTATCGGGGGTGTCAGGCCACCTCAGAAGAGGTGGGGTTCTATCTTGTGTGTTCTGCATTAACCCTCGCAAGGAATCACACAGGCCATTTTACAAGAAAATTCCTGTGGAGAAGTGTTAATGTTGTCTAAAGCGATAGATTTCAGATGTGTATAAAATAATTTCTGGTGGAAACCTAGCTGACCCGCTGATCGGGGGAAGCACCCCGTCCCCGAGACCCGCTGCCCGAGCGCCCCCCAGGCACCCTCCTCCCCACCCGAGGTTGGTCTCCTCCTGGTGCTGCCCCTGTGCCTGTCCGTGCACCCCCAGCAGGCTCAGGGCCCCAGGCCACCCAGCAGGAGGTGGGTAGCAGGGCTTCTGTTAATGAAAGTCCTCGTCCGGCTTTCTCGGGGAAGTTCACGAGGCAGGTAGCTTGCAGCGTCGGCTCCACAAAGCCTTGCGCGGCCCAGCACCGGTGCAAGGCCAGCTTCCCCTGACCGACAAATCCTGTCTCCACACAGTCACTTCAGGGCTTCAGCTGATGATTATTTTGCCAAAAACAGTGGTTCTGTGAATGAAGTCAACCGTCCATTCCGGAGTGTTTGCTGCGTAGACGCCTGCGGTGTTCCTTCCAGGCCAAGGCCACCGCTCTGCACACAGAACGAACGGACGGGCTCGCAGCTCGCAGGCCGAATCCGCCCAGAGGACAGATCGCCCGGAGGAGAGGGGTTTGGAGCTGGAGCAGGAGAGGGAGGCGCCGTCTCAGGAGGGCCGCCGTCCGCTCCGCACCCTCCGCCTACACTTGGAACTGAGAACAGTCTCGAGGTTTGCTTTTGGGCTTCCCTCGAAGCGTTTAAATTGCGGCAGGGATCGATAGCAAGACTCTTACCGGCACCAGAGCTGCCCTTACAGCGAAGCCCCATCCATGACCCACAGTTTTGTGGGTGCTTCGGCACCCCTGGCAGGTTGTTCTCTCGGGAGAGGCCTGGCGAGGCTCCGTGCTGTGCCGTGCGCAGTCCGGGGGCGTCTCCTGGGTTAACAGCAAACTCAGTGTCCGTCTTGCTTCCTGCTCTCGCTTCGGGCAGATGGAATGATCTGGTTTCAGTCTGAGGAGACAGCACAGAGATCGAGTGAGAGGTGGATGTCCTCGGGACGGGGTTCCATTCTGCGCTCTGGCCAGGAGCAGGGGAACTGCCAAGCTAGTCCAGCTCCAGGGCAAGGGGTCACCCAGGAGCGAACCCAACCAGCCCCTTGCACGGTAACAGAGCGTTCCCTGTGAGTGGCGGGCGCCGCAGCAAGGCCTGTGCTCCCGGCCCCTGGAGCGGCCCTCCTTCCCCACCAGCGCAGAGGGAGACTAGCATGGCCCCTGTGTTGCCTGGTCCCCAGGGGACGGGTGTCACATGGTCCTTGCTGTGGCTTCCACTGGAACGCCAGCCACAGAGCCCTGGTACCCTCGGTGGGATTCCCAAGGAATCCTGTGTCCCCGTTTAATAACTATCCAGTTGCGAAATAGGTAAGTGACAGTCCTTTAATCAGGGACTCCTCGAATCCGTGTCTTTCCCTCCAGGAGCAGAGGCGTCTGGTTCTCCTGCACTTGTCCCACTGGCCAGGAAGACTTTCGTATATTTGCCAGCAAGCCACTGTGGCCGACATGGGGGGGGGTGTCAGCTTTTAATTGTAACTGTCTTGCAGAGCGGTGTTGTTTTAATATCCTGTATAGATTTTTATGTAATACACTCACTCGCAGGCAGCCCGAAGCAAGAATCAATTCTGTGAAGGGTTCTTCTTTTGTTAAAAGCCAATCTTGTTTTAATGATGCATGAAGAAATATTCGAGCATTGACATTTTTCTGTCAGGTTTCTTTTGAAAAATCAATTAAGATAATACTGCTTTGACCTAGTTATCTAGTTAATGCTTATTAGGAATGTAATATGATTTACCGTCAGCATAATAATTTTTGTATCTTATCCCATTAGCTTGTGCATATTTCAAAGTGTATTACACAATGGTCACTTCTTAAAATGCAATGGAGCAGAATACATTAATTAGACTGACTAGGGTCATTAGACAGGAACTATCTCATTGGTTCCTTGTATCAAATTTGTATACAATCTCTATCAAGATACTGCCTTATTTACGTGGCCAAAAACCTGCTTCTTAATCACAGAGAGGATTTGACTCTCTCTGCCCTTCCCCACTGACCTCCTGCAAATTGCAAATAATAGATATTTTTGCTTAAAATTGCTTGGTTTGAGGTTAGGGATTATGTGCCGAGCTCAAGCAGTGTAAATTCCAGACAAGGACTGTCCTCCCGGGCTGGGTGCTCGGGGACCTGTGGCTGGGAAGGCCGGTGGATGTCGTGAGCTCGCGGATCCCATCGGGGGCCCGGGAGCCACAGCGAATAGGCAACGTGGGACATTCTCTGAAAAGAGCCCTGGCCGTTCTTTGTTGCCTTTGTGTTAACAGCTGTCAATGGCTCTGTCAGAAGGGAGTACTCTCCGAGACCCTTCCAGGGAAATTATTGATTTCTGCCCATTTGGGATTCCATGGTAACTCGAGGCCGCAGGCTTAACCTTGCTGAGCGGAGCCCACATGGAGCCCGCACGGCTTCCGTGTCTGAGAGACAGCCTGCGTGGTCGGGCTGTCTCCGGGTGCAGATTTGCCACCTCAGTTCTGGGGAGCCGCCCCAGACAGTACAGGTGGCGGAGGAATGTGCCTTCCTTCCCAGGTGAGGACAGAGAGCCAGCCGGGCACGGTGATGGGCTGGACCGCCAGGGCCTTCAGCAGCGCCCCTCCGCACGGGGGAGCCGCATTCACTTCTTTCATCCTGGCGGACCCCATCCCGTGAGCATCCTTCTTTGAGCCACGACCCCACCTTACTTTGTCTCTTTCTGCCTTCACGTGTGGGGCGGGCCACCTTTGGTTCTGAGGTTACGAACCAGCCCTGTCCGTGTTATCACCGCGCCACCAAACAACGGACGGGGGTCCGAACACATTCAGAATGTCCACGCCTTCCCGCGGCACTACGCAGGCTTAAAAAATAAGCCAGTCTGATTGGAAAAAATCAGGGTGGCTCTCAGTAAGCCGGTGGCGTTTGTAAAGAACAGCCTGCTGGACTCCTACCTCTCTGGTTTTCAAACCCCCGCCTCTTTCCAGAAGCTTTGCACTGCATCACGGGGGCCCAGAGATGCCGTTGTGAGTTACACGTCTGCCATACATCATTTCCATTTACCAGTAAAATATTTGCACTTAACAAAAGTGACCTTGTTTTACACACAAACATGATGAATTTGTGTAGGTAGCTTAGTGGAGCTGTTCATCTCCAGCCTGGTAACATTTAAATTAATTAAAAGAGAAAAAATCAATGCATGTGGATCTGGTTTCCTGCAGGATATTGCCCATTTTCTACTTTCCTACTTAAAATTAAAAGGTTTTTAAATTTTTATTTTAATTTTTTTGGTTACTCATAATTCATCAATCCCCCTCCCCCCTGCCCCGTCTCTCTCTGCTTGTGTGTCTGTCTTAACATGTATTTCTCCAGGGGCATTTAGGGTCCAAAAGGTTGCCGGTTGTTCTTAATGCAGACAGAATCTAAATCCTGTAGTGTCTTGATTTGAATAAAGCCAGAAGTGAGGGAGCGGGTGATGGCATCTCAAACTGCTGAGTGGGAAGGATGCTGAAAGCCCAGCATGGCCGCGCCGAGGAGCGAGCGAAACGTGCACAAAGGAAGTCAGGAGAAAATAGGGAGGAACCCGAATACAGACTCCAGAGACATTCCTCGTGGATAAAGCAGGAGCGGGAGACGGGCGGGAGGCGTCGGCGTCCGGAGCCACACGTGTCCCCATCTGCAGACGGGCTCCGGGACCGGGACTCTGCATTCTGAGCGTCACTTCTGAGCTCCCGGTTAATTGACTTGACAGTGTGGGGAGAGTCCTTTCTCCGGAGAGACACTGTTGCGGAACGTGGTTTTAATGACGGGAAATACTGATCGTAGAGTAAAATTAGAAACCTGAAATGATTGTTTCATCATCCCCGATCAAACACATAATCCAAATGAAGAAAATTAGGACGGTAGGCATGAAGGTGACGACTTGGACTGTACATTATTATCTCCTGCCTAACTAGGCACTTTTCCTGGGTATCTGAACTCTTCTGCCTTTTAACTGTGCTTGCAGTTGCTATAGTGATGGCATAATTTTGTAATGGTCTAAAAATGACACTGGCATACACACTGACAGATAGGAATTAATTCACTAACAAGTAATTATGTAGCGAAATGTTGACTGCCATACAGAAGGTGCGCGGTGACACATTTTCTGTTTTTCGGGGATGGCAGTAACATTAGCGTTGGTCATTAGTGGTAGACATCTCAGGAGTGTTGGATACAGACTTATATGCAGACCTATTTAGTTACCTGTGTGACAGCCTTGTTCAGGACACCAGAAACAGCTGTCCTAGCCTGTATGAGCCAAAATAATTAGGCCTGTCATCTTCTCCCTCTGATTTCCCCTTCAACCTGCTCCACAAAATGCAAATATTTTGCTTTCATTGTCACATTCACCTTGACATGGATATTGCTTTGGCGCATAACTGGATAAGATGACTCAGAATTTGCATTGTTCATTCTAATAAATTTGCTTCTCCTCCATCGCGTGGCAGGACCCATCAGATAAAGTCTCCCGGAGTGTCATCAATCACCAACCTTGACAGACGGCTTTTGCCTTCATTTGTTACATACGAGAACATGCTTAATTATTTGTCCTGTAATTAGTTGGGAAAATGTCAGGAAATGTCAACTCTCTGTTCGCCGTGGAAGGACTCGTCTTGAAAGCCACGATGACTGAAGTGTCATTAATGCTGCCTAACTAGAGGGGCATCAGCTGGGGAAAGTGAAAGCTTCTGAAAAAGTAATCATGGGGAGTTACAGAAAACGGAAAATCAGCACCATAACAAGACGTGAGCCCTATTAACAAACAGTTGTATTTTCCCCTGCTCGTCTTCACGATAAAATGGGGGCGAGCAAACCGAAGAACAAGCATATTGGATTGATATAATTTCTGTCACATACTCACTAGCATTACCCAAGCCAATCATGCTTAATGTATTACTATAGGGGCACCTAATATTTAATTTGCAGCTTTAAAGCTCATCGCGCCATTTGAACCGCGCGGTGCAGAATTCAGGGGATATGCAAAGGTGAGCGGCTTTGCATTCATCCCGTAAAGCGATGGATTGAATATGTAAAATTAAGATTGTCGTTCTGCTTTTAGAATCCTTTGATAATAACCACAAATTGCCATTAATCATTGCCGGGCAACCAAGAAAGGCAAACATACAAACATACATAAAAAACGTTTGTAAAAAGATGCGGAGGCGCAGACAGCCGGCAGATACAAAGTATCTGGCAGATACAAAGTAACTTTGCTGGGTAGCTGTCTTGCCCACACCCAGAATGCTAAAAAGAGTTCTTTGTTAGTTCCAGCAGCGGGCTGGGGCTGTAAGGCCTTGCTGAGGTTTCCTGGCTCAGTCAGAGAAAGGCAGAAGCATCAGGGAGGAAGAACGGGTTCATCACATGACGGGCAATTCCATTTGGAGACGGATGCGCCTGGGTTTTTAATTGTGCCTCCCTCGCTCCGCGGTCTAAGTGGTGTGTGTGCACAGTGGCGTGTGCGAATGACCTCACTGCCTCATCACCGTGTGCCCGTTGCCGCCTCTGCTCGTAAAATGCCACGAGCAAATTCCACATCACAGGCATCGGAGATCTCTATATTGTTGTCAAAATAGTATGCTCACGTGCGATCTTTCTTTACTTAATTACTAACATCATTTTGTGTCTTGAGAACAAGTAAATTATTGTTAGGCCTCTCAAGAAAGAATAATTAGGATGGCATTCTGTAGTTTAACAATTCACAACTTGTCACAGGTATGGCTGAGCTAATTATCAAATGGTTAAACATTTACCCAAGAGGACCGGTGCGGCAAACTGCGCGTCAGCTCGGGGCGTCCCAGCCCGCAGGATCTTCAGAACAGAGGAGAAATTGGATTCGCCTCTCCACAGATCAGACCTCGGGAACGCAGAGAGATGATTTTATCTTTCAAGAGCCAGCAAAGGGACGGAGCGTGCACTTGGAGGCGGTGTGGAAGCACAGACGTTTGATGACCGTCACTTCTTGATAATTCAGATTTTTAAGAGAGATAAAAATGGAACCACAATTATTTTGACTAGGCGCTCTTTCAAAGCTTGTAATTTAATCCAAAATTCACCTGTGTAAGGTACCGTTACTAATTCTTCCAGAGAGAGTCCTCCATGCCCTCCGCGTGGGGACACCCTCAGTCCCTGACCTTTAAGAAAGAGCTCTGCCGGGCCTCCAGAGGCTCAGGCATCCTGGCACAGATTTTGGAAATTCTAGCAACTAACCATAGAGAAGATCAGCATTTTCTTTCTAATATCCTGGGATTTTCTCTCAGTTGGTTAGAGGTCAGACCATCTTCAATGAATACCAAAGGCATAGTTACACAAAACAAAACAAAACCCCTTTTGTCAATTAAGTCTTTCAGTTCTCCTGTCTTGGGAAGAGGCTCTGGGACAAACAGTAGACACATCCCCAGTCATTTTCGTGGATAACAGTTGGAGTGGCATCAGAGGGGACCCCTCCTCATTAAACACTCAGAAGGGGTGAAAAATTAAGACGTTGACTCTGTACTGCCTTCCTCTCCCCCCTGGACTGTCCAACCTACCAGGATAAACGGTTCTCTTGGAAGATGGCATTCAAGGACAAGGAGCATCAGACGGAGGAGCATCAAAGTTGCTTTAACTTCCGGGAGCTCTAAATGGCCTGGGCTGCACCCCATGCCCCTGATATGCAGGGAGGGGAGCCTGTCCTGCACGATCATCCTGCTGGTGCAGCCTGGGCCTCTCCCCGTTTACAAGCTTCCCTGTGGATTCCCGCCTTGATGGGGTTCACAGATAAATGCAAAGCCTTCCTAGGTAGCCTTGCGAATTGCTACAGGTAAAAAGACCGGCTCTGCTAGGGAGAGGAGACTGAGGATGTATTCCTTGTGGTCCTCCACCTGGAGCGGAGTAAGAACCAGGCACCCTCCCTCCCGGGGGCAGCTGGGGCAGAGCACCCACTGGCCATGCCACCTCAGTCCCTCAGTGGGCCCAGCGGGGTGGGGTGGGGTGGCGATGCACATAGAGACCGCAGGGCCGGCCGCGCTGCTGAGCCCTGCTGAGGAGGACGGGAGGGCTGGCCACTGAGGCCTCTGCTGGGGACAGGCGCGGGAACCTTTTGCTTGTTATAGGGAAGCAGCTGTTCCCGGCAGTTCCAAGAAGACAAATGTGTTTTCAGGGGATTTTGATAAAATAAATCACGATCATTTGGATAAGGCACATTTTATTAGTGACAAAAATCCACAGGTGAATTTGTTTTATGTTTTATTAAATGAAATGTAGCAATTCAGGTTGTCAAAGGTAAAGTTTGAAAATAGGATTTCTAGCCCTGTGTGTTTACCTGCATACACATTTGTCGTTTGATGCCTTCTAAAATGAGCTTGTTTCTACAGGGAGGTGGGAGGAGAAATTCTTTCTTTCTTTAGGGAGATGCTGTGGCCTTTTCTTCTCCTGGAGAGAAAGGAAGGGGCCAGCAAATCGGTAGAGATCATTTGCTGCTTCCGAGGCAAAGAACTGAACTCTTTCTCCTGAGTAAAGGTATTTGGAACGCTCAGGAGGCAAGATCCTGGCAAGGCGGTCGCTGCCGAACGGTCGGTCGGGGAGGGAGAAAGAAGCCCAGATGCTCTTGGTGTCAGATTTGCAGGTTCCCGGGACCGAGTCTATGCTTGATGGAAAGGAGCTCACATTTGTACATTAACATATTTAAGCATACATAATAAATTGGGAATTCTTACAAACAGATAAGATGGGTTTAATGGCGTGATAGACAAATAACAATACAATAAGCTTGAAACAATACATTTAAGAGGAAGAAAAACAAAGATGTAAGGTCAGACAATATCTCACATAACATTTGGAAGAGGCTGCCAATTCTTCGCATAACAGTACAATGGCAAAGCCTCTTAGAACGTTGTTAAGTCTTTATTCAGTAATACATTATCATGCATATTTCATAGCAGGGATTACTAAGACAGAATTGTGTGTCATTTTTGTTGTATGTCTTTATAATTACACCTTGAAGCCACAACTCGATTTTTTTTTAAACTACATATTCATGAAAAGCGGACTTGTAATTTGATAAAGGGGAGCTTGTGTTCCCGTCCCCATTCAAACGGCATCATGAAGCAGAATTAAAGTAGGCATCTGTGTTCTCCGGCATTAATCTCCTCAAGCACATTCCAGCTGCTCTGATGTGCAAGCAGGAGATAAGTCCTGAACGGGCTGGAGCGGCGCGGGCCAGACAACTCTATTATTGGCTTCATAATTGCTTAATTAAACTTTTGTCACTAATCATTATGAGGGCAATAGAGCTGTTATACTGGCTTCTGTTAAGCAAAAATCAATAAAGTGTTGGAGTTAATTTCGCCGTATTTTTTGTCCTGCAAATGAAATTCATTGCTGCTGGTTAGTGATCTGTGTGGCTGGCTCCCGACTGATAGGAGCAGCCATCACCATTTGAATTGCGGGCATTCAGGAGCACATGAATATGAACAAACGGGAGACATAAATCTGTTGCGTCAAGTACACCTTCTATCCCTTTATTACGGAACAATTGACCCATCTAAAATGAATTCTAATGCCAGGAAAGCGTTTAGATTTAAATTACACCATGGTCTTCTGGATCTGAAAGATGGCGGCATAAAAAAGATTAATATGCTAATTATTTTTCTCCTTATTTTTTTCCTTCGACATCCGTGGTGGGGTATTGTGAAGCGTGTAAATAAGATGGCTGTTTTGTCAAGAAATGGCTCTGAGGCATACTATATTCCATTGCAATTTAATTTGTTTATTCAAAACCTCACTCCAGATTTTAACTGGGTTTGCAATAACACTTTATTTTTCACATAATGTTTTCCTTTCACAAAGAATTCCTGGGATAAGTAAAGCATGTTTTTGTTTATTGAAATAGATTTAACGGTGTTATGAATGATGATATACTTAACCAACCCCGTTTTATAAATTCCTGTCAAACTTTTATTTTCTTTCCCTCTTCTTGAGCACCCAGCGGTGACCGGAGGCTCCTGCTGTCTTCTCTGCAGGGAAGGGGCACGGAGTGCGGGACGGGAGGTTCGTATTCATGCGCTAGGCTTCGGGCGGCTTCCCCGGACTCGCACGCTCCGGCCCTCGACAGCTCAAAAATGGGAAATAAGCAAACCGCGACCTAAAAAATAAGCCCTTCACCTTGTCGGACCGTCAGCCTGGTGTGTGGCCGACGCGGAGAACCTTGTGCGTCTGAGTCCCAGCACTGCCTGGGGGGTCGGCCCCGTTTCTTCTGCAGAAAGGCTCTACAGTAGCCACGAACCACCTCCACCAAGACTGGAAGGGAGGGAAGATGGGGAGGGCTTCTCGGGGTGGCATTTCTTTCCTGTGGCATCTCCGCAAGCTCCCACTGTGTTCCCAGCCCGCCGCCCATCGGGAGAGGCCACGCGTGTCTGCGGACGCAAAGCCAAGTCGTGGACACCCCACGTGCTTCCCGGAACCTGGACAGCGGCTGCCACATCCCTTCTAAGACTGGAAAGTCCAAATCCAGAAAGGAAATCACGTGTTCTTTGAAGAGGAAGAGAAGAAAGTCCACTCTAACTGATTTGTTGCCATCTCTACCTGCGAGGAAGTGGCAATAAAAACAATGAAAAATTAATCGGGGGAAAATTCCATCATCTTATGCCTCCAGGAGTCTTGCCACGGATTTCTTTCTCATTACCCAGCTCTTCTCTGTCCATCAAAGCAGATTCGAGAGTCGCAGAACTCGATGGCCCACAGCCTAACTTGGGGTTTTGTGTTTGCTACAAGCCTGTGCCACGTGCTCCAAGCTCATGGAAAGTGGGCTGCCTCCATCCTCCCTAGCTTGTCTGTCAAAACGCTGAGCATAGTAAGTGCTCAGTTAATGAAGGGTAAGGAGTGGGTGGATAAACATGGCTCTATACGGTCACTTCTGGACAAGCAGGCAGAGACAGGTCACTCATGCCCTCAAAGCTTGTGCGTGGTTTTTTTTTTTTTTTTCATGCTTGATTTATAACTCCCAGGTTTCCAGGATTAGGGAGCTTACAGCAGAGGTGCTGAGCAACCAGAAATACCATGGGAAGACACATGAGGTTAACACAACGACTCCAGATTTGTTTCCTTATTAAGTTTGCCTGCATTTTGTTTTATTTGCAGAAATTATTTTAAACTATTCTTTCTCATTTATCCCTTCCCCCACCCCACGGCAAGAACCAGTGCTCTCGGCGGGGGAAGAAGTGCACACATGTGGTTAACACCATCAACAGACGCCCTTACTGTAATTATTAATATCGTGTGGACAGCAAGAACGCGGGGCCTGATAAATCCTCGTCGGATCACAATGAGGTCTGTCGTCACGAAGGAAGGTCCTAAAGGATCCGTATCCTTGAGCTCGAAACTAGTTTCGCCCCAAGGAAGAGCAGAGCTGGGAAGTGCTGTTTGAAGCCGTGTGGATTAGCAGAGGCACAGCGCGCAGGTTGGGACTCGACTCTTCCCGATCACATTCATTATATGATTTACACGAGATTACAGTGTAAAATGCACAGAACCTCGTGACTGATAACAATTCTTTTACAAAATTGCAAGCTACTGATTTCACACGCATTAAGTATTGAGTTTTAAAGCTCCATAAAGCTGCGTACATCCATGCTCGGCCTCTAACAACACAGCGGCGTAGAAGGGTTAGGGACCTTTCGATGGGATTGAACATGATGTCGGTGGCGAGGCTGCTGGCCGCCGACTTCAGCAGCTCGTCCTCCGGCTTTGTCCTGACAGACCTGCCGCCCGGGCCAGGTCCCAGGCGAGAGGGTTACAGGCTGCTCAGAAGTGCCTTGACTTTCCACTTATGACATAGTCGACCTTCCCACCGCACATGGGGCCTCGGTGAGGCTGAACGTCAGTAGGGTGCCCTGTATATGGTCTTGAAATAAGAAATAATTGAATAATTTTTAGCAGACTCAGAATTTGAAAGGACCTCATGCTAGGTTTTTGTTTACTTTTCTTTTCAAACGTATTTCTCCCCCATGCACTGCCTTGGTCAATGACGTGGATTTGGTTGGTCCCGACAGTTTTTACGAATATCCTGATGCGAGTCCTGGTGTTGGCCTCGGCGGCAGCAGGGTCCAGTTGTCACAGTTTACGTGTGTGTTTCCGAGGGGGTTAGTGGGCTCCTGCCACGCGGACGTCCAGACAGCGCTGGGCTATGAGGACGGATTCCATCGTAGCTACTGCTCAGTACGTCTCCCGGGTTCCGAGAATTTCTGAACCTTTCAACTGTGAGATCTTTCACTTCTAGCAAAGGCGGATAGAGAGTACACTTAAATAGAAGCGAGAAAGTTAAGATTGCACGTAAACATGAGTATATGAAGTGTTGTAAGGGTACACTTAAAGACTAGACAGAAAGCTAAATGTTTTTGGATCTTTTCTGTTGACTGTTTTAATTTGGTTTTGGAATCTGGTCTTTGATGTTGTTTAAGTGGGTGGACAGCATTCCTTCTAGGACTTCATAACTTCAGGAAAATGTGAAAGTCAGATTGGAAAACTGAAACCCATGGAGGGAATCAGAGATAATGGGGGGCGCAGGTATGACTCTGCTCTGCCCTCGGAGCCCTGCGCCGGCTCCCACCACCCCTCCTCTCCCTGAGCACAGTGGAGCTGCGCTCGGCCTGGGGCCACCCACCCTGGTCGGTGTGAGCGGCTGACCAGCACACGGGAGCTCCCCGCAGCCCCCACGGCCGTCACTGCCCCTTCTAGCACCTGTCCACACGGGTGGCTCCCGAGCGTGCCCCGGTCCGCTCCGTCTGGCGGGACCCCTTCTTACTGCCGCTCCTATGACATCTGCTCCACACCACCTTCGAGAAACGCATTATGGCGTTGTTTTCTTCTGGTAGGAAAAGCATGACCTATTCTCTGTTGAAAGTAATCACAGAAGAAAAAGCAAAGTGAGGAAAGTGAATGACACCCGGGATCCCTCACTCGGAAATAATGGCAGCGCACAAGCCTCTTTTCCTGCCGGGAAGGAGCACGGCTCTGCCAGATTGTACCCCACGGAACCGCAGCACCGGAGTCTGTGTAGGGCGAGTGCGCAGGACATGCCTGCGAGGAAATGAGCAAAAAAGTGCACGTAAGCTTCCACATCGCTCCTCCACAGTGACGTTTTCATTGCTTTGTATAAAAAGTGCACTTATTTTGTGCCTGCCATGCCAGGTAATTAATTAGATTAGCGCTTCTCTGTACTAAGCCTGAGGACGGGCCTTCGCAGCTGTGGCTAACTGGCCTGCCTTCCCCCGAAGGGACGGCCCACTGGCTTGCACTGGTAATCGAAGCCATCACTTCTTATCTACGATCGCAAGCAGAACGTCAAAAGCATTTCATACCTGACTAAAACCAAAAATTTATGTGTATCTTAATTTTTCCGCTCAGCCCTCGACCCTGATCAGTAGATATTTCCTTGATATTTGGGTGAGGGCAGGAAAGTCCACTTGCTCTTTCAAACCGAACGCTGAGCGTGGTAACTTGGCCGTCATCAGGTCCCGTGCTGGATATGTTTGCACAACCTGAAAGGGGGGAGACTTTCGTCTTGAACCCCAGTGGTACCCGGCATGGCAGGCGTCTCTCTGTCCCCCTGGACGTGGCGGGCAAGGCACTGTGGCCACACAATTCACCATAGAAATCATTTACACGGTAATCTGGAAGAGAGAGAAGGGCCTTGCTTCTTCCCGCCAAGGTCTTCTCGTCCTCCCGCACGCAGAGCGAGGAGGGCTGCGGCTCTCCCCGCTGCTTCAAGTAATTGCATGCGGCCTTGTCAGTTTCCTCAAGCCCGGGGCAAACTCAGAGCAACCGGAACGCGAGTGTGGCTCGGCCAAGTGTCCCCGGGCAGCTCATCGGGGCCTCTGGGCATGCCACCGCCTTCCTAAAAATAAGGGTGCATCTTCTGCTCATTAAAAAAACATGCAGACACACGCTGTGCTTAGCTTTGTGTCTCTGTCCATTCTCACCGCAGTTCAGCCCAGCTCGCCCGCCTTCCCAGTACTTGGCTGTTAAAAAACAAAAACAAAAACAGAAACAACCGAAAAAACAAATCTCTGCTCTTCTCTGAATTTAAGCTATTTGGCAGCTATGTTTCCCTGAAATCACATAAAAATCGTACGTACACTTAATGAGGAGGAGTATGGGCCTGACGTTGCTTTGGCGTGTGAGCTCCACCATCCCCGCTGCGAGCTGGGGGCCCGCGGGGGCACGTGGTGTCTCACTTTGGGCCCCGAAGACTTCACACTAAAGCACGTCTCTTTGTTGGGGACCCAAAGCCAATGGACGGACTGTGACTTTTCTGAAAATAATTGTGAATTTACAGGCTGATTTGGTGATTCTAGGTTAGAGATTTTCTTTCGTGAAAGCCAGCTTGTTAACCGACTGAGGATCGTTCGTGAATTTGCCCTGGAAGCAGCAAAAGGAAGAGTGTCGCAGGCGAGGAGGATGTCCGGGCTGCAGCAGGTGCATGTCAGAAGGTTGCTCTGCTTCTCTTTGGGATGCGCTGGGAGCACCTTCCTCTGACATCCCCCCCCCATCTCCAAAGACAGGCAGACAGTGTGGGGGGCTCTGTAAACAAACCCCACATCCCTGAAGGAAGCCCTTTCTGGCGGCCCATTGATACCACTGTTTATTCACAAAAACTCCTGAAGCGTGGCAAGCATGAAAACACGGTATTAAATGTGGAAAACTTCCATTTTCATCTCATTAAGAAGACACGGGTTGAATACTAATTGTAAAAGCCAAGTAAAATAAAGAAATGGCTACTCCCGACCGTCCAGGTCAACGGGGATCGTTTCGGCTGCGTTCTCCAGTGTGGCACATGTGGACTGAAACGTGTCTCCTGCGTGACGTGTATGAAGTCCCGCTTTTCACAGGCCCAGGGAATGCCAGGAGGGCCTCCTGGAGGAGGCGTGCTGTCCCAGGACCTTATTCAAGAAACTCGGGGGCTGTGCGGTCCCTTGTGTGTGTGGCCCACGTTGAAGCCGGCGATGGCATTTCATTTGAATGTTCAGGTGCTTGCGGTTCTCAGCTCTGTGGCTCTGAAATCAGACACTTTCTCTCTTCAGGTGAAGGAAACAGGTGCGAGGGACTTTAGGTGAACTTGGTGCTGAGAGGCATAAGTGAGTGTGTCTGGGCTGCAGGGTCTGGACCCTTCTGGGAGGCCCGCAGCTGTGTCTCCTGAGTCCCCGGGGCTGGCAGGGGCTCTGAGGCCCCTCTCCCGAATGCGGACGCCCGGCCCGGCTCCGGCTCGCGCTCCAGGGTGCTGTAGGAGCTCACGCTGGGCCGGGCCGGGTGTCCTCTGAGGGCGGATGTGGCCCCGATAGGCAGGTGGGCATCCAGGGCTGCAGCGGCCTCACTCTGGGGGCCCTCCCGGTCTCTGGGCATAGACACGGTGTCGCCTCCCCTGCAGACACCGTGTCATGCTTCCACCGAAAACAGAAGATCCAAAGCTTCCTTACGGTGTCCGTGCACCGGCCTTCAAGTCCAGGAAGCTGTTTACTATTTTAAGAAAACTGAGCTAATTTCTTTAAAGCAGGACAGACAGGCGTCACTACCCGGCTCCGGACGGAGGGTGCGGCTCTGTGGGGCGGGCCGGTGCTTGTCGTCGGGGAACGGCGACAATGCGTCTTCAGCCACCCTGATGTCTTTGTAAAAGTGGTACATGCGGTCTGTCTGTCAGACAAATACCCGGACAAGGGCTGGTATTTACCAAATTACCTTTAAACTTGCAGGTCTGAGGGGCCTTTGCAGCGAGACGTGGGAAGGCATGCTTGGCTCATTCCCACAGAAATCACTTAATGATAGTTAATATCGCCCTATAATCTCCACAGCTCCCAGTTAATTGCAACTTTTTGAAGTCCGTCTGCACCCCTGGAGGACGGCGGATCCTCCCGTCTTAAGCACGATTCAGGTGGTCCCCGCACTCCCCGGGGAGCGGGGTCAGCGGGGAGCGATCCGCTGCGGGAGCCGCCCAGGGCTCTCCTTCCCGGGGCGCCTGGCCTCCCCGGCTTCCACTCCCAGCGGCTCGCATGTTGCCCTGTGGAGGACGGTCTCTGGGAAGGGCCTGGGAAGGCGGAGGGGGCTGCTTCCCAAAGGAAAGGACATTTAAAATAAAGCCAAACCTCAGATTTGGGAAAGCCGCCCAGTTCAGCGTGGAATTGGTTGGAAACGGCAATAAAACAGCGGAAAAACATCTAGCACCCTTCGCCGTGGGAGAGCACGGGAAGGCGAGACGCAGGCAGTCTCGTGGGGCTTCATCCTCCTCGCGAACTAGGACGTCCTGTCCGTGACCTTCGTTCCCGGCAGCCGGCCTGCCTCCGCGCCTGAGAGAGGGGACGCCGGTCGCTTTCGCCCCAAGCGCCCATCCCGTCCACTCATCCAGACTAGCTCTCCCTTCGGGGCTGCACACAGGAACACACACTCAACAACGACTGATCTCCACACTTTTTAAAGCGCGTCTCCCTAGTTTGCTTCTATAGAAACAGACTTGGCGGCCAGGAATGGCTCGAAGTTCCCGAACTGAACGTTTCTGACCAAATTCATAAAATTGTCAACAAAGTGAGAGACTCAACAGCCGCTTAGCTTTTCTCTACGTTTTATAGATTGATTTGCTATTTATATACAAAAATTTACTTTTGGATGTGATTGAAAATGTGGGTCTGCGCATATCCATACGGAACATCAAGTATTTGCACAAGGTTGGAGGCAACTTGACAGGTCCGAGCCGGGACTCCCAGCCCAGATAACCGGGGGAAGCAATTTTAACCCGGGATGTAAAGGGGGGGGGCGTTAAGATGATGATAGAAGCCCTTAATGTGTTGAATATTTTATTTGCTTTTTGAAGCAAAACAGTATGTAATTTTTAAAAGTGTGAACATATCTTTCTCAGAAGACACATGGCTTCAGGGTTCCGCTGGTTTGGGAGTTACGTTAATTAAAATTATTTATATGAGCTGCCATAAATTTATAATTTCTTTTTTAGTTTTTCTTTACTTTTCTTGTGGGTTATGGGTGACTCATTTCCGAGTACTTCCGTAGCTGGATTTGGCGAGCCGTTCACACACGCGATGCGACCTGTATTCTCATCCACATTTATTAGGCGTTTGCCTTGTGCGACCTGCTTTCTTGAAGGTCGTGTCTTTCCGGGAAGGTTGGATTTTAACTCTTGAGCATCTTGGCTCCTGACCGCCTCTGGCACGGTGTTCTCCCAAGCCGTCGTCTCGGTCAGATGGAAGACGACATGGGATCGGGAGCGCCCACTTGTCATAGCTCCACTGTTTAATATGAAAGAGATGCCGGCTGCCGTGTGAATTCTTCCGTTCAGGAAGTTCTGCATCGCTTTAGGTGTGAGTGCTTCTCCCCGGCCACTGTCCCTGAGGGTAACTAGGGGAATCGGTCGATTAGATAACCCCGTGTCCACTTCACAGGCTGCACAGGCCCCTTCACGGGTGCACGTGAGGTCTTCCAGGACCGCCCGCTCCTTGGGCATTGACGACACCCATGCTATGGGCTCATTCCTGTCTTGTTTCCTTTTGTTTTGGAGATGACTGCCTGCACTTCAAAGGATGCTTTCCATTCGAATCTCTTCTCCGTGGCAAAAGCCAGTGTTAAAAGACAAGGATTACAATCAAAGTTCTGGGGAGAAGAGCCCGAGCTGTTCTGCGCACACTCCCCTGCAGCCCATGGCACATGCAGAACTCTGGGTGCTTTCGAGATGACACAAGAAATCACTCACATTGTTTGAAGACTGCCCACTTTTTGCTTCCTCGCTGGAACCCCCCCAGGAGAGCAAGGTTTCCCAGGCTATGAGCCGCTCTCACCAGGCGTGGCGGGGGCAGAGCGCAGCACCGGGTTCCTGCGGTGCCAGACCGGCCGAGCATCCAAACCCTACACGGGCTCCTCCTGACTCCGACAGAAGGCTGTGTCAACTTCTGAGCAGAACCTCAGGGACCGAGCGCTTTCCAGCCCTCCGGCTGGTGCTGAACCAACAGATCAGGCCAAGGACGAGACACTCACCGATTTCTGCATTAGCGGGAGTTGCCCTGGCAGGCTCACACGGAGGGCCCCGTCCCCTGTGGCTGACCACATCCCACGTGGGAGCCCGTCTACGGTGACCCGCGGCTCGGAGTTTCCCTACCCGGTTTCCGTTTGTCTATGAGGCCGCTCCTTGTTCAAGCTTCCCTGCTCGGTCGCCCCCGCCATGCCCGCTCCCCAGCACCGTTGTTAGGAAGCCCCTTGGCGACTTCTGCTAACAGGTCCCTGCGTCCTGGCAGCACCACGTCCTCGCTGCCCCTGTGCCCACCCTGGGCTCCGAGCGGTACTTACTTCGCCGGACTCCACTGTCGTTTGTACTTGACTCCCTGCGTGCGCGTGTGTCTGTGTGTGTGCACACGTGCTCACCGAGGCTGGGGCTCGGACCGTCCCAGGGCCTTTGGCGCAACACTGGCTACCGTGTCTGCCCGAACGCCATCGGAGCGAGTCGGAGGAAGTCCCCGTTCTTCAGAATTAATCCTCGCACTAATTTTCTGAGGCCATCACGGGGAAATCGGGAGCGTGGCGAGGGACGTGTCCCCGTCGCGCTTGGCGCTGTCTTTCCTGAGCCCCGCGCCGTGAGCGTCCTGGTCGTGTGTGACTCGCCCCGCTCTCTCGCTGTGCTCCCGGCCCAGCGACACAGAAGACCCTCTGCTCCGTCTGGAGCCTGGGTGCTCGCTGCACGGGCGCCGTGAAGGGACCGTTCTCAGCTGCTCCTCGTGCCCGGTAATTAGCCTGTGATGGCTGCGGCCTCTCGTGGCTTTGCCTGTGAGAGACATTTGACACAGCAGACATCAGAGGGATTTTTCAGGAGACTCTCGTGGCGTCCGAATGGCCCTTAATTAACCACTTAGGTATCCTCCTTCACTCCCCTGCTCGGCACTTTCCAAATGGTAGGGGTTGCACTCGGGATCTGCACTCCGGGGGAAGTGTGCTATCAAAAGATCTTGTAAATGAAGGCTTGTGTAAATTATTTTTAATGATTCCCTCCTGGCACATCATTATGTTTGTAGCTCTTCTCAGGCACTTCAGAGACGCCTCGTCTTCCGCGAGGTCAGCTGCAGGACCGCCGTAACTAGCTGCAGTCCGTAAATGGCTTATTAATTAGCGCAGTGATTTTACATTGCTAAGAGCTCTGATGTATGGAGCTGGAATTGTAATTGTGTAGAATCGAAATAATAAGCCATCTCCGGGCTCCTTATGCAAATTGGCATATTATAAAATCATTACCTATCTAAACACTGAGTTTTAATAAGAATTACAATGATGAATTTTATGATAATTGACACTCAAATTTTAATCTCTTGGATTTTTACCATTTTGGTCGTTAAAGTGTGTTTCTAATTAAATGTTGCTCAAAATGCGAAGGGTTGTTTAACAATTCTATTCTGTTCTACTTCAGATCGGGTGGCTCTCTTTGGTCCTGGGAGCAGGCCTCCTGAGGAACAGGTCCTGGCACTAGGTAGCGCTCATGCAGGCGGGGGTGCGGTTATCCCTCTTCTCACAGACGCGTGATGACACGGTGTCAGCTCTGAGACCGAGAACAGTCGTGGCGTGGGCTCGGCCCCCGCAGGGCAAGTGACCGTCGTGAGGACGTGGAGGCAAGGGGGGACGTGACACGCGCAGGGCAGCCCGTGGGTTTGGGTGCAGATGGAATTTCTACATCGCCGTGGCTGCGGTTAGAGACGTGTCTTTTCTAAACCCCATGCATTGAGATTCAGTCCTAACGTACGGACTTGAAATCACCCATATTGTGATTTGCGCCTGACATCACACAGCAAACGGCTGGGATGGAGGTTTCCAAAGCTCAAAGGGAGGGAAATTTCCCTTTCGTTTGCTGCACAATAAGCACCAGTGGGAGCCGTCACTGGCCCAGGAGCGCAGCTCACCCAGATGTCCGCGGACCTCCCCACTCACTCCAGCGTCTGGCGGGAACCGCGAGGCTGTTTGTCGGAAGACAAACGGTTTGTGCATGAAATAAATACTTTCTGTCTTTGTGACACTGAGTTGATCTTCAAGGACTTAGGAAACGTGACGTGTCATCCGAGGTTAGCTCGAGATATCTGAAAACAAACACCAGATTCAAATCCAAAATCAAATGAAGCAGTGTTTAGAAAACCCGTGTCAAGTCTTTTCGAAAGCAGCAGGTGCACAATTGGATCTTGGCCTTTCTACCGACCCACCACAGAATCACTGAGGAGTTTTTCACGGAGGCGTTCTCGGGAACACCCTGCTGAGACGCTAAGGGTCTCCTGGAAGTGTCACTTTCCCTGGTTCTACCTCCTGCTGACTGGAAATGATGGTGCCAGGGGTCCGGGAATCCTGGCTCAAGAAGGCTGGGGAGACCTGGGGGCTCTGTCTGTGAGTGGGACCATCATCCACGGGCCAGGAGAGCCGGGGACAGGCGCCCGGGGCAGAGCTGGGTAGGGCAGGGCCCGGGCTCTTATCTCCTCGTCTCCACCCCCCAAAACTGGCCTTACCCATGCCCACTGCCCATGCCTGGAGCTGCTTGTGGTGGGCCCATTCCCAGAAGGGCCCCAGGTCCCTTCTCTAGGAAGCACCAGGGCGCCTGATCCATCCCCCTGATCCAGGCTGGAGGCTGCGCGGTCCCAGGTAATGCACCTGGGTTCGAGCTTGGAGTGAGAGGTTTTAAATGCAAACAGCAAAGCTACAGCCTCCTACCCCCTTCCTCAGCCCCTCTGACCCCTACACCCATGCCCGGGCTCATCTCAGGAAGGGAGTTTGCCGCACGTCATTTGGTAGGGGGTTTCCAGCCGACCTTCAGACGTGCATCTGCGCCTCCTTCCATCTCACCCCTGCACCGGCTGCAGGCCAGCACCGGTCCCGACAGGCTGCACATCCGTGCGCAGCCCCTGGGGCTCCCGCTGCCCTGAGATCCCACGGCCCGTGCTGCCGGGCTCCTGGTCCGGCTCCTCCTGCCGCTCCGACCCCTTGGGGAGCCTCCACACTTGCAGTCTGGAAACCCAACCCGACCTCCCTTTGCCTGCTGCTCAGACCCGCCCCCTTGCCTTGCACTGCTTCATCGGGAAGAGGCAGGAACCGACCCGGTGTCCGTCCTGGGGGCGCCCGCCTCCCGAGGTGTGCGTCTCACAAACCCTCTGCCGAGAGAGCCAGCCTTCACCTGAGGCCTGGGCATTCCAGAACCTTCCGTTAGAGGCTGAGCCTCTGGCTCTCCGTGTGAGCAGGCCCGAGGGAGATGGGCGCGGCCAGCTTCCCCCGTGTCCCTGTGCTTCCATCAGCGGCAAATCTGGGTGAGGGGGAGACCGCTCTGAGCACGCCTGGGCCCGGGACCCAGTCTGGCTGCTCTGCCCACCTCGGCCCGTGTGCTGCAGGCGACTGTGGGCAGGGCACGTTCCGGGCACGGCCCGAGAGGCAGGCTCGGTTCCCCCTCTGCTTGGCCTCCCCAGGTCCCAGGCTCCGGTTTGGCTAAGTTCAGCAAGGAGCCTCTTTTTGAAAAAACACGGAGCTATTAGTTGGGTTCTCTGGCCGAAACTCAGTGCTTGACTACGTGCGGTTTAAGCTGCGCAGATTCTGCGTCCCGGGCAGCCGGATGGTGGCGGCCCAGATGGCACGGCAGCTCCCTGACGCCCTCAGAACCGGACTGCCGCCCTCCTGCAGCCTTCTCCACCCCTCCACCCCTCCACCCCTCGTGCTCTCCACCCCCCGCCCCCTCCACCCCCACCCTCTCAACGGCTGCAGCCCTGCACCTCCGCCCCCTCCTGCACTATCAGGACCACCACCCCGCAGGCCGGCGCCCAACAGCAGAGACGAGCTGCCCCTGACATCTCGCCCGCGTTGCTTCCCGGGGCTGTCGTGATGAAGTGCCACAGCGGAGACGGATACGTGGGAACCGGGAGTCTCCAATCAAGACATATGGCTGTGCTCCCTCAAGGAGGGTCGTTCCTGCCTTGTCCAGTTCCTTGGGGTTGCTGCTACCCCCAGCATTTCTTCGCTTGTAGACGGACTCCTGCTGTCTCTGCTCGCTGCTCACACCGTGTTCCCTCTGTGCCGGGGTCCCCACTGCTGGTCGCTGGAGTAGGACCCACACTAATGCCAGCGGCCTCAGCTTAACTCAGCCGACGGCATCTGTGCCGAAGGTCGCGTTCCGAGGTTCCGGGTGATGTGGATCCGGGAGGGGGCATGAGGGAACCAGCTACACCCCCCATTGAGGGGGGAGGAGGGCGAGGGGCCTGCCAGCCAGCTCTCTCTTCCTTGTCCTTCTGTGACGAAAGCAAAGCCGTTATGGAAGTTTTCCCCGACACCTGTTCGATTTCTTTCTCTTATTTATCAAAACAGTTTCATGGCATGAGGTGGTTTTGGTGTCTCCTGTCTCCTCAAAGCCCAGCTCAAGACAGTGCTTTCACGGTCTGGTGGGGACACGGAGCCCGTGGGGCTGCCTGTTCACTTCGGGAGGCGTCAGGATCCCTGGGAGGAGCTGCCGCCCGTGCTTCCAGAGGCCGAGATGTCCCACTGAGAGGTTCCTGCCTCCAGCGGGAACCCGGCAGCCGAGGCTGTCGTTCTGGTCAGTCTGAGGGTGGGGGAGACGCATGGTTCCCGCTCACGGTGGTCTCCTCCTCTACCTTTGCTCCACCCAGGCCCTCGAGGATGAGAAGATGCCCGCGTCGACCCTGGAGCCCAGCGATCCAAACGCTAATCCCACCCACAACTTCTAGCCCCTATGGCGAGGCCTGGGGTGAGACCCTGTCAGAGCTGTGCATCCCCAGCCTAAGCCCGGCGAGCCCTGCCCCTCACCGCTCTCCAGCGGGTGCGGGAAGACAGAGCCGACTACTCAGGGCGTCCCGGTGGGTGCCAAGGACAGTGGGGTGATGGCAGCCGGGTCCTGGTGACCCCCACGCACGAGGAACCCATCACAGGGCCCACGCTCGGGGCTGCTTTCTTGCTGGCCGCACGTTCTCCACGAACCCCGCCGCAGCCGTCCTGCCCAGCCTCTCGCGGCTGCGTTTCTAGTCCCTGGCCGTGCCTTCCTCCTAACGGGATTCTGGCTCATGAACATGTAGTTGTTACTGCACGTCACACGGGCGTCTGCCCGAGCCTTCGACGGCAGAGAGCAAAGCGCATCAGCCCGAACGCATCATCATGGGTGTTGGCGTCTGCTTCTGACTTTTTGGGCAGATGAAGAGATCGGCACATACGATCAGAGGACGCTCGAGCAGGAGCGTAAGCGAGTCCATCTGAGCCACTTTCTGGGAGCCCATCGTGGGGAGGAAAACGCATTCTGCTGCTGACCCGCCAGCATAAGGGATACGGTTTGGCCTTGCTGTGATTCGACTTTACATCTGTGCTGGCGTTCTCAGGGGACAGCAGGGGAGTTGGCGATGTCAGCTGCCCTCAGTCCCGTCCTCTCTCGGTGCTGGATGCCAGCAGATGGACAGGAGGCTACCCTCCAGCTTCCTTTGCAGCTGGACAGGGCTGTGTGCTGGTGCTGATGTGGAGACGTAAGGCTTGACGTTCACGGGCTTCTGGAAAGCTGCCTCAATGGGACGTAGAGCCTTTGCCTCCCTGCCCCCATCTTCCTTCCTGCCACTGTCGGGGGGTGGGGGCAGGGGCACCTGTGGGCCAGGAGGTGAGCAGAGGATGGGGAGTGTGGCCCAAGCCAGGATGCAGAGGAGACAGAGCCCGATCTGTTCCAGGGACCAGTGATGCCTCAGGCCCTCACGTCAGACCCCAGCTCATCTGCCTCCTTGAAGCTCTGTTCACCACTTTCCTCATCCCTCCTGCTGGCAGTGGGAGGCAATTTGGGGCTGGAACAGCTCCTTCCCCGTGTCCATACCTAACTAAACCTCAGAGTCTAGCAGGTCTGGGAGTTGCACTGGCCCGGCCTCTTTACAAATACTTAAATGGACTTCCCGGGCACCCTTGTCAGCATGCAGGGTGCATGGGGCATGGAGAAGGGAGCATTGAGCTGGATACTGTGCTCCTTTCTTCTGGTAGCAGACTCTCAGTTGGCCCTGCGGAGCATGGACCCCATCCCCGGTCCTGGGGGCTGGCGCTGTCCCCAGAGTCCTCGGAGGGCAAGGAGCACAGGTGTGTTCAGACTGGTTCTCTATCCTGCGGCAGCAATCTGTCCAATGAGGGTCAGACAGATGGCTTGTTGGAACACAGCAAAGAGCCCTCTGTCTCGTGGGGTGAATTGCTGCAGGAATGAGGTAAGGTGGGGTCTGGTGGGGGCTCCGTGGGGGCAAATCAGCCTGGAGCAGACAACTGAACACAGGACAAGACGTGTTCCCATAGCATCATTTCAGCCCCTGAATCCAACTGTGCCTGAAACCAGCTTTGTCTTTTACCTTTCAGTTACATGAAGCAATAAATACCCCTTCTTTGGGACCAGTCTGGGTTGGCTTTTTTTCTTTTTAATCGTTAACAAGGGTTAGCACAAGGGTTAGCCCAAGAATAGCAGGTCTGGGGACAGCTGGGTGTGTCGGTGGTTAAGGTCCGCCTATAGCTCAGGTCATGATCTCAGCGTCCTGGGATCGAGTCCCACATCAGGCTTCCTGCTCAGTGGGGGCTGCTTCTCTGGGTCCCTCTGCCTGCCTCTCTCCCTGTTTGTGCTCCTTCTCATTCTCTCTGTCAAATAAATAAATAAAATCTTTGAAAAAAAAGAAAAAAAAAAAAAGAAAAAGAATAGCAGATCTTGGGGCCAGGCCAAGAGGTTGGGGGCTGCACCAGATTTGGGCAGTTTCCCCAGGACCGAGCATACTTTGGCTCGTAATCATTGTGGTCGCCCAGAAAACAGTGCCCCAAAGATATCCCCATCTGAATCCCTGGGAACAAACGATGAATGTTACCTAATGTGGAAAAATGGACTTTGCTGGTGTGGCCGAGTTAAGGGTTTCACCAGAGGGAGAATCTTCTAGATTGGTGAGTAGGCCCTACGTGGCATCACGTGTACCCCTCCCAGAGGGAAGCAGAGGGAGACGGGACGCATGCAGAAGGATGCTGCGTGGCGGCCGTGACAGGACCAGCAGCCACTGGAAGGTGGAAAGGGCCAAACTCAGCAGGTGTGGCAGGTCTGGGTTCTCCCGGATTCTCCACTGGAGTCTCAGGAAGGATCCGGGCCTGCCCAGACCTGCCGAATTTGGCCCCACGAAGCTGATCTTCTACCTCTGCTTCCAGAACCGTGAATACGTTCTGCAACACAGGCCCCTGGGTCTGTGGTCATTTGCCGCAGCAGTGACAGGAGGGGACACCGTAGCGGATCCTCAAGCTTTGGTTGAAAGCCTGACTTCAGGGTGCCAACCACCTCAAGGGGCCACGAGAGAATTTTGCAAAGAAGACTTACAGAAGCGCAAGGAGTGGAGGGAAATATGTCTGCATCACTCACCACCAGGGAAACGGAAGCCCGAACCACAGTGAGATGCCTCCTGCCGTGCGTACAGTGGCTGTCATCACACCAGAGAGGCAATGGCGGAGACCGTGTGGGAAAGGGACCCTCGTGCAAGGTTGGTGGGAACTCACACTGGAGCAGCTGAAACGTGAACATAGAGCCACCCCATGACCCAGCACCCCACTTACGGGAACACACCTGCAGGACAGGAAATCACGAGCTTGAGTTCACGCACCCCCGTGGTCACCGCCATGTTATTTGCAGGAGCCGAGAGATGGCAACAACCCCAGGGGACAAATAACAAAATGTGACACGCACACGAGGAGTATTGTTCAACCACGAGAAAGAAGGAGATCCTGCCGTCTGCAACAGCACGGATGGGCAGAAGGACAAGTGCTGTGGGTCTCACTCAATATGCAGAATCCAACACCATCCAGGGTCTGGGAAACAGAGACCAGATTGGCAGGCAGGTCCCCGACGTGGGGGGCAGGGGGAGAGGCGTGGATCAGAGGGCACAGACTCCCAGGTGTACGACGGGTAAGTCCCGGGATCCAGTGTACAGCGTGGTGACCCCACGCAGCGATCGCACATGTGGAATTTGCTGTGCGAGCGGAGCTTCGGTGTCCTTCCATGGGCTCACCGAAGTCACCGTGACAGAGAGGTCATTCTGGGAGGCCCCAGGGCTTGCTAACGGACGTCGTTGCGGCAAACGGCCCACCGTATGTTTGTGTATCAGATCGTCACGCCGCACGCCTGAAACTCAGCAAAGTCACGTGCTCTTCCCCCCGCACCCCCTGCCCCGGGAAGGCTGGGAAGAAGGGAGTCCCCAGTCCCAGGGCG
The DNA here is from genome assembly GCF_020171115.1 of Neogale vison. Lineage (NCBI taxonomy): Eukaryota > Metazoa > Chordata > Mammalia > Carnivora > Mustelidae > Neogale > Neogale vison. The sequence continues at coordinate 314,981,131 of NC_058091.1, read as the reverse complement.
TCCGTGCCCAACTGCACTGCAGCTCTGTCTCTAGAACTTGGTGCACGTGCCTACTGAGCACCCATTCGCGGATGTGCAAGGCATTTGCTCCCAGATAATCCGTCGGCTCCTTTCCCCAGACCTGGACCTTCTCCCTTTCCCTGGTGGCGAACGACACCGCCATGCTGCCTCTCAAGAAGAATCCCATGTCCTCATGGACGTGTCCCTGCCCCTACCCTGCACAGAAGCCAGCATCCCGCCTGGCCCCAGCTCTTGCCTCCTCTGTGGCTCCTGACCATTTCCTCCTGGTGTCTCCCTGGCGCTTGCCTTGGTCATCTTGGTCTGTCACCTGGGTGATGGCCCAGGACTCCCAGCCAATGGCCTTTCATGCACACTTGTTCTGCCTTCAGGTGATCCACATTTTGGGTTAAGGTGCCCCTCCTAAAACACTTTGCATAAAGACACAGTGCTCCCGTCCGGGTCTTCTACCCCAGCCCCTTCCAACCTCCTGTCCTGCCTGGCTCCTGTCCACCCACAAGGCTCAGTGTCTGTCCCCCAGGTTTCTGCTTTCTTACTCCTCCTGTCACCCTCCTGGTTACTGCTTGTCCTCCAGACCTCTCTTCCCTTCCTCACGAAGCCGTCTCCGGTTCGCAGACCGGGACGAACTTCCATCACCGCCGCGGCGCTCTGCTCACTGCGAGGCTCTTGAAATCTCCGAAGCGCACGCAGGTCTTCTCCGCAGCGCCGGGGCCCCCACTCTATGCTTGCGCCCGGCACCATCCCGGCTCGTGGGCGCTTCACTCCTGAAGCAGCAGACGGCAACAGCGACAGCAGCCGCAGGCTCTGAACACACGTCTCAGTATTTAGTCGTCTTGCAAGTCTGAGCCGTCCCACCAAGTTCATGCCTTTCACACCTCCGGTTTCCACTGAGCATGGCACTGAGCTGTGATTTTGCAGATATGTCTTCACCCCTATTTCATCGTATATTTTCACATTAAGAAGGGCCATGGGCCAGCTTGCTTTGGCAAGTGTTGCTTGGGAAAAAAAGGGCAAACCATGATTATTTCCTTTTCTAGTTCTTGCCTTTCACAAAGTGGCCCTCGCACCCTCGTGTTCAGAGCTTCTGTGCTTTGGGGCCCATCCCCTGGGCACCCGTGGCCGTTTCCCTATGTGCCCATCGCCCCGCTTCTGGGGACGCACGCAGGGTGTTCTGGAAAGCAGAATCGTCTCGTTCCGCATTCTCCGTTCTTGTCATTCCCATCGCCCGGTGGACTGGCGCCGTGCTCAGGCAGGGTGTTTCCTTCGCGTGGTGCGGCTGCCATGAGAACGGAGACCCAGAATCCGTCATCTTCACGTCATGCCGCTGCACACTCAATCCCCAGGGCTCTTGAGAGCACCGAGCAAATCCCCGCGTAAGTTCTTGACCAGCTGCCCTGGCGTCTGACGGGAGAGGTCACCGCGCTCCCGGTGGCCGCGTCTCCCAGCCTGCGTGCGACCTCAGCCCAGCATCGTGCTGGCTGAGCCGCCCGACGCTCTCCCCGCCCCCGCCCCCCAGTCTCTAGCAGGTGTCGTTCAGACGCGAGCCCAGGCCCTGCGGGGGAGAAACAAGGCTGGAGGAAATTGCAACCAACACTGGCGCTTGCGAGGTATTCACTGGAGAGCATTACTAGGTGTCCGGCAAGGGGGGCAAATGCTGTGGCGGGAGCTCTGTTAAAATAGGAGCCGTGTGGTCCGCAGCCCAGAGCCCACTTTGCGTGGGATACACTGTACAGTACTGTGAGCAGCTTTTCAGGTCACTGTTTTTAGCCCCAGATAATTTCTTAAAGGACATTTTTAAAACAAAACAAGACAAAGCAAAGCAGCATGTTGGCTTGTGGTGGAGGCTGGGGAAGGCGCATGAAGTGGTTTCATCAGGGCAGCCCCTCCCTGAGCCCCGTCCCGCAGGGCCCAGGGCTGTCCCTCCGGGCAGCTGTCGTGGAGGTGAAGGCCCGAGGCGCCTCCCTGGGCCGTGCAAGGACTGGAGCTCGGGGCTCCCCCAGGGTCAGCGCCGACTCCAGCTGGACCTCGGGACTGCACGCCAGGCCCCGGCTGCTCTTGCCTCCTGTCCTCTCTCCTTCCCGCCCTACCTTTCATGAGGAAACAGCACACAAGGACGACAGATGTGCGGACTCACCAGTAAACCCCAACCTCTCCACATATCCCCCTCCATCCAACCTACTGCTGGGTGGGAAACCAGCCTGCTGCCCCAGGGGTCATCTCCTTGGCTGGGGTCACCTCCCGGGCCAGGGGGTCACTTGTCTTGGTCTGATGCCCCCTCAGGTGCCCAGAGTCAAAGACTGAGCACACAGAGCCTGGACGACCTGAGAGACAGGACAGAGGGGCCACCTCCAATCCCGAGGCCTCCTCGGCCAGGGTCCAGATGGCACAGGAAGGATGGTGGCCAGGGGTCCTACCTCTCACCCCCCCGGCACCGCCTGGATTCTTGTTTTCTGTGAGGCCCTCCCTGACTGCCCACGGCCAGCCCACGATACCCCCCCCCACAAACGGTCCTCACTCCTGCCTATGCCTGTGTCCCCCTCGATGTCCCTGCCCTCAGGAAGGCACGGGGGACCATTCCCTGGACTGTGTCACACAGCCCCCAGACCCCTGCCAAGGGTACAGTCTCCGGTAAGGCCACAGGTCTCCTGCTCTTCCTGCAATGGGGCGATGCCCTCAGCCTCCCCAGCCTGTGCCCCTCTGTCGCCCCGGAGTGGGTGCGCCTGTGTCCCCGCCCCACACGCAGCCCCTTCGGCCTTTGTCTCCTCCTGTTACTCAGAGCCCCCGGACTGGGTGATGAGGCCGACTGCGGACGCACATTCCTGCCCACACGCTCTCTGTGACCCAGCCCCTCCCCTCCCCTGCACGTCCTCCCTGCATCCCTGCCCACAGGTTCCTTGCAAACGCCAAGTCCTTCCTGGTGTCCAGCGGCCACCCGGCAGTGCAGGATCAGTGAAAATTCCAGAAGCTTTGCACCCGACCCAGGGTCAGCCACCATACAAACCAAGGGGCCTCCTGGACCTGTCCTACTGGAGGGGGCTGGCACCTGAGAGGACCCAAGGATGGCGTCGGCAACCTGCCTCCTGGGCAGCGGTCTGAACAGCTGGAGTTGGGTCCCCTTCAGGCCCACAGAAGGGACAGGCTGAGGGTTGAGAACTTCAACCAGCTGCTGGAGGTGAGCACTCCGTGTTCTCTTTCCTTCCTCCCCAGTGAAGCCAGGAGCCACTGAAACACGGCCTTGCACTTTAGGAATCTGCTCTCGAGGGCCCGCGGCTCTCACACACTGTTCGCATGTTCCTGTCTCAGACTCAACAAGCTGCAGGACAGAATGTACATGAGGACGTCATCACGGTGTCTCGCCGGCCTCCTTGCCACAGGCTCCTTCTCAGACTTGCTGGTCCAGAGCCGCAGGCCAACGGCTTCCCTGTCCCTGTGCTGGGGACCAGGTGAGCCCATCAGAGAAAGCCCAGGTTGGAACCGGAGGCTTGATCACCCTCCTGGAGAGCAGGGGGGGCCACCGAAAACCTCGATGGGGCTGGGGTTTCTCTCAGAAGCCACCAGGGGTCCCTTTGATGTCAGGAGAATGGGGAGCAAGACTTCAGACCCGGGTCACATAGACCCAGTGGCAGAGATTTGAGCCCAGACCTCAGCTTTGAAGTTGCTACACTCCACACAGCAGGGGCAGGGCATCCAGCCAGACCCTGCCAGACCCTGCCAGACCCTGCCCGTCACCAGGCTCGCCTTGGCTGGTCAGAGACAAATGGCTAAGTGCCCCCGAGGAGCACAGCCCAACCAGCCAACATGCCCCGCTCAACAGCGGGCACCCAACTTCGGGTGTTCAGGAAATCTTTGCCGAAAATTCCGGTTCAAAGTGACAAGCGCTGAAAGTGAGTTTTACACGAAGTGTTGTGGGCAGCTCAGTCCGATCAAAATGCACCTGACCCTCACGTAGGACGAAGAAACGTTAATGTCACGTTTCAGACCGTGGTATGCATTTTTCAAGTGAACTTTGGTGATTAGTCTGGAATAAACCGGACCGGTGGTGAGTGTGGAATATCGTTTTACAAACACTGAGATGAGAAGGAAAAAGACAAGTTCCATGAAAATTTTTCTAAATATTTATGTCACTTACAGGATACAAATCAGTGAATAAGTGCATTTTACTTATTTTAAAATTTACGCACCATGACTATCTTGGCCCAAGGGGGTCACAACCTGTCCCTGCAGACATGAAGTTTCAATGTCAGGATTTCTGATTCTCAGGACTGTCCTGGCTTGCACATGGCCAGCTTTGCCTTCAGAGCACTTTCAGTGTTTACTTGTATTTTAAATGTTAATATTAACATTTTGTGTTTGCCTGCAGAGCACTCCCCAGAGCAATTCTTTTCTCCTGGTTCTATTCTTTGTGGGAGAGCTGAAAGGTCTTTGGGTCACTTGTGTGGAGTCATTGTTCCTGGGAAAGCTTCATGGCCGAAGACTCAAATTCCGCACAGGCTATAAAAAAGTGCCCTGCGTGATTGTAAATATATGTTTTTTACAGAAGATTTGGAGACAGCGTCTCATCCTTGGAGCGTCTCATCATCTTGGAGTTTGGGCAAAAGCAGGGAGTGCAGCCTTTGGCCACCAAGCCTCCATGGGAAGCCCCCACCCCCGGAAGCTACCTGAGGTCCTATTCCTTCGTGATCCTTCGTGAGGAACACCTGCCTCGTGGATGCTTTTGGACCTGCTAGTGGCCGCCAGCACTATCTGTCCTGTGTGGCTCCCAGCACTTGTGCCCTCAGTGAGGGGGCAGGGAAGACAGGACCAGGGGTCTGATTCGGAATCCGGACCGGCGTCCTGCAGGGAGGGTTTCATGGTCAGACCCACACCTGTCTGCACAGCCATGTCCCTCTTCCCAGACTCCACACCTTGGCCCCTCGGAGGGTGGAGGGTCATTATCTTTGCCATGTCGCACATTGAATTCTATCTCGTGACCCCGCTTTATCATTGTAAATAAACTCCCTTTCCGAGTGGCCCAGGTTGAGCCAGGGAAGTGCGTGAGCCCAGGGAGTGGGGCCGGCGGAAGGCAGCCAAAGGTTCTCCACCTTTCTTTAGCTTCTCTGAGTTTTTGAAAGCAGGAACCCTAAAAAGAAACTGGCTTCTCCCTCTTCTTTTTCTGAGATCCCATGTGTGACCCTCAGATACCTCCTTCCATCTCTAATGAAGGTTTCACCAAACTCTGCTCATCCTCAAAGCAAACGCCTGTCCTCTCGGGTGTCTGAACTCCCCTTCCCGTCCCATCTAATGGGTACGGCCCTGACCACAGATGCCTGCTTAGTCCTGGGCAGGGGAGAACAAAGATGCTGCTTTGGCCGCAGAGCCTTGCATCCTAGGGAGAAGAGTGAGGCAAGCGCACCAGCACCTCTTCGGCAAAGACAGTAAGACAAGGGCCGTGAGTTGCGAGTGCTCAGGTCCCGAAGAAGCAGGTAGAGGTGTGTTCAGAGGCAGAGGAAAGCGGCAGCCGTGAGGTCAGGGTTTCCGCAGGTGCCTCGGCTGCAGGGCGAGATGCGCACAGACCGCCAGACGCTCGGCCGTCCGGTCCCTACCTCTCGCTGCTCGGCCGTCCGGTCCCTACCTCTCGCTGTGGAGGGCTGCAGTGGGGCTGGGAAGCTGCTTTCTTATTAAGTCCCAGGGGACTCGGATGCTGCTGCTCTGGGGCCCTCATTGGGACCCTCTGGGTCATGGTGTTACAGCTCCGATGACGAGGGCTTGGCGTTCTTTTCTGACACTTTGAATGTAGAGCTCCTTGGCGGTGCTGGTTCTCGCTAGGGGAGGCTGGCCGTGGTGTCCTGCCCGGAGGGGCTGGCTCTGGTGACCCCAGGCATCAGAGCATGGGAGGCAGGGCCCAGCTGAGTCGAGCTGAAGCTCTCTCCGTCCTTCCTCTCTTCTCCGCAGGGGGAAGGGAGCGCTGTGGGGTGTCTGGTCCAGGCCAAAGACGTCAGTTCGAGCACGCTGCTGTGGCCCACACACTCGGGAGTAGGGAAGGAGGGTAAGCTCCCCTCCGAGGCAGCAATCCCCTCCGTGGCCTCTGAAATTCTTTTGACATGTGCATCTTGGGGACAGTTCTTTCCCAACACCAGCAACGGGGTGGGGAAAGCAAAGCTTTTTTCCACTGTGTCCTGTAGACAATGAGGCAGGAACAGAAGCGGTGCGGCCCAATCTGCTTGAAGCTGCTCAGCCATGTGAGCGTCCCACGTCCTGGGGCCCCTGATTCTCTACGCTCTTCTCCACTTACCTTCTGAGCCTGGAACAACTCTTGAGAGCCAAGTGGAGACCCAGTCCTGAGCAAGCGGAGGGAGAAGCTGGATTGCCCCTTCCCCAGGGTCTCCTAGCCAAGCTCCGGCGGCCGCTGCCTCAGCAGAACTCTCTGGCCCAGTGAGAATGTCGGCAAGGCCCAGAAGATTAGCAGTGACCAGACCTGCTGTGTGTGTGTGTGTGTGTGTGTGTGTGAGTGTGAGTGAGAACTCACATGCAGGTACAGGTCTGTGTGCGTTTGGGAGTAGGTGTGTGCGTGTGGATGTGTAATAACCTGTGAGTGCGGGTGTGCCCACGTGGTGTGTACACACGTGTGTGGATATGCGATTCCTGTAGGGATCTGTGTGTGTGTGTTTGTGGTGTGCGTGTGTGGAAGTGGGTGTGGGTGTGCAGGCATGTGGGTCTGTGAGAGAGTGCGTGTGCGTGTGTGTGCTGGTGTGCGTGCGTATGCATGTGTGTGTGTGCGTGCGTGTGCGTGCGTGTGCGTGTGCGTGCGTGTGCGTGCCTGTGGGCAGGTGCGGTGGGAGCGAGGCTGCCTGCTGCGAGCGTGTGCCCATGGGTGTGCAGGACACAGGGAAGATGGTGGGAGCGTTAGAAGGTACAGCCGTGGGCAGGACGCGGGAAGATGGACGGAGGGAAGGGCCAGGTGCCGGGCTGCTGCCACCTCTTCCAGGCCCCACATCGTGGCGCGGGGCTGCAGATCACCGTGCAGGTCGAGGACCCGGGTCACAGCAGGACACAGGAGGGGCCCCGGCCTCTGGCTGCCTTTCATGACCACCCAGAGATGTCAGCAGCTTTGGGAAACGAAGGTGACAGGAGGTGGCTTGAGCCCCGCAAGCAAATGAGGGATCATGTAAGCAGAAGCTCTCAGGAAAGCAAGGTGAACACGCTCAAGGTGGTCTTGGCCTTTCTGTCCTCACAGGCCCTCCAGGACCACATTATTTCTGTGCCCACCCCGCGGAGCACCTGCCGCCGGGCCACGCCCCGCCTCCTCCCACACTGCTCTTTTCTGGCGACCCGGGGAAAGTGATTGGAAATTGCCCTTGGTGGCACGTGCTCTGTGTCCCGCCCCCCCGGCTGTGTCACACCAAAGGTGAGCGGGCTCAGGGTCAACTTGCTGTGACGGTGGCCAAAGCACGGTTCTCCAGGACACGTGCCTGTGATGGCATCCTGGACTCTTCTAGACCCGCTCTCGGTCCTGGGTGGAACCCACGGTGCAGACAGGAAGAGGACGTCAGCCTGCCTGTGAGTGAAGCCGATGTTAGCATCAAAGCCGTTGCTCACCGGCTTCCTGAGTGCCCAAGGACCGGGTCGGGCCCGGGACTGCAATAATGGTGTCACCAGCTTCTAGTGGACATCTGAGGTGGCATTTGTTTCTTCTTAGTAAAAAGAATGTGAAGAGTGAAGAGGGTCCTAGAGAACCAACCGTACAAAGTCATCAACAGGGAGAGAAAAGCCAGGACCGCAGTCCATGGACCAAGCAGACCGCACTGTGAGATTCACACGGTCGCTCAGGGAAGAGCTCCCATGGTGAGTGCTCGGCGGACGGAGCACAGCTCTGCAAACCACGCACAGGAGCGAGGAGCCCTGAAGCGCAGTGGCCTCCGGCCCGCGTGGTGATGCACAGGGCCCTGTGGTTGCGAGACGCTGCTACACCAGAGGCTTGAACACGGGAGCTGGTTCCAGAAAGTGCTGCAGACACGAAGTTGGTCTGCTGGAGAGGACCGACGGCAGGCACGGCCAGCATGGTTGAAGCGGTGACCAGAGCCTAGGACCTGTGAGCTGAGGGCACAGAGGGACACAGGTGGGACCAAGTCAGGGACCCATGGGGGAGGCCACCAGGAAAGGCACAGCCTCAGTGGGAAGCCGGGGATGCACTGGGACCACAGGGGACCACAGGGAGATGGAGATCTTGCAGGAAATCCCAGAACTCTCCTCTCCTGCACCCCCAAGCGTGTCTCATCAGCCAAAACCCAGCGGGAAGGCGCTGGGAATGCACTTTGCATGGCCACCCCCCATGAAGTGTACTAGCAGGGCAGCCAGATAAGAGAGCAGAGGGACAGACCGACGCAGGGTGAGTGCAGGATGCACCGGAGCCACCCAGCCGGCTTGGGAGGACCATCTGACATGTCGCTGTCCTACCACACCTGTGCCTTGATGTCCTGCAGGAGCAAAACCCCTCCTTTCACCCCCATGCGTGGAGACTGGCCTTAGCAGGTGCACAGGGAGGCAGACCGCCTGCCTCTCCAGCAGGCCGCAGGGCACTGGTTCCAGGGACTCCGTCCCTCTGGCCTGTACGGAAGGGCGAGTCCGAGGGCGGGGCTTCCCCGGTCCTCTTCCCGTCTGCACCCCCGCTGGGGAACGCTGCTGGTGCGGTCAGCCGCTCAGTGCATCCTAGAGGGCTCGTCCGGGGCCATCCTAGGGGGCCGGCCTGCGGGGCTAGCAGCTCGCTGTCCCTCTTGGTGCACCCGTGAACTCCGCCTGTGCCTTCATTCCGATCAGGGTCTGTGGGGGCTCAGGGATCCCTGACCCATTCCTTTATTTTATTAGGCTCAGATGGCATCTAAAACTGGTAAGGCTACTGATGCAGGAGCCCAGGCAGTGCGTGCATGAAATCCCACAGAGCCCTGGGCCACAGGGCCACAGAGCCACTACTGTGTCCTGTGACACCAAGAAGCTAATAATGCGAGACCTCGGGACGATCTAGTGCAGTTTGGCTGAAATGGTGCTAGCGGGGGAGGGAGCTATTTGCCATTTCATGATGGAAAGGTCATTCTACTCAGCAAGGTCAGGGCAAGAAGGGCGCTAATGTTGGAAAAGAGGGTGAGCGAACTCAGTTCCAAGCTCAAGGCCACCCCGCATAGGCCCAGCAGTGGACAAGGCACACAAGGTCCAAGGGGCTCAGGAGGGCAGGGAAGCTGCCCTGCGGTCGGGAAGCTCTGCCGAGGGCTGTTCACGGACACCCCGACACAGGGTTGCTCGTGATAACACCGGCCGGCAGGGACCGGTACCCGCTCTGGCCAAATGCACTTCTCTTGTTTACTCCAAACTGAAAGCAGATTCAGGAAATGCTGTTACTTAAAACAAAAATAGGATGAACTTATAAATAGAAAGCAGGGTGTTCCAGCACCTCCAAGAAGCCCAGAAGAAAGTTTGGCAATCTTTCACCAAGGCCTGGAGAAGGCACGATCTGGACCCGCGCTCAGCGGGATGGGGCAGAGGCCGACGTCAGCACCCGCCACCGCTGAAGCGCTCAGCTGGGACGCTCCCCTCTCCGATGCTGTGGGACGTCCTCTTGTCTTCCTCTGCCCTCCTCTCTGCATTCCAGGCTGTTGTGTCCGAGTCAGCCTCACAAACACCGAGCTGGGGAGGAGGAGGTCGTGGCCTTCCCGGACCAGCTTTGGACCCGCGCAGCGGGAAGTGATGGCGGGTGTTGGAGACCACGGATGCCTTCGGGAAAGGGCAGGGGGCTGGGGCTGGGGCTGGGGCTGGCTGGTCACCACCGCGAGGCCAACTGTGAGTAGGAAAGGGCTCCCTGGCCACATGCAGGAGAGGGAGGCTCAGCTCCGGGACTTAGAAGAGTGACCTCTGGGACAGGTTGGACACTCACTCCAGGAAGCCTGCGAGGCAAGGTCAGAGCCCATCCTCGCCAGTAAGAACAGGACACGAGACAACGCTGCACTCAGAATCCTTAACCCTCCCATCGTCGGGACCCACTGGGCCTCACCTTGATTAAAGATGATGCAGAAGCTTGTCAGCAAGACACACACACGTGTGAGCTCACACGCAGGCTCACAGGTGCACAATCCCAGGTATCCTCCCCTGCCCACCCCATAATAGCAGGGCCTGCGCGGAGGGCCCCTCAGCGGGGAGCTGCGGGCCCCACCAGCTCGCACTGGTGAGCATGGGCCTGGGTCTCACGGGGGCTGGGTCGAGGGCCGTAAACACAAACCCGGATAAAGGAGATTTCATCCGAAGAGCGGCTCATCTCACAAAGTGGCACTGAACATCCTGACAAAGACCCCGGGGACCATGCGAATCTGTTGCCGGAGGGCTACGGAGGGCTCGGGAAGGCCATGGCCCGTCCTAAGTGAAGCGGAGATGACGGCCCCCAGGGCAGGTGGTGCCAGGCGACCGGGAGGCTCAGGAGGGGCACATGAGAACACACAGGCTGCACACGGTCAGAGCAGCTGCCGGGCCCCTGTGTTCCAAGGACGAGGTGGGGTGGCCTGCTGCCCTCTACCAGGCTGCTTTCTGGGGGTGCTGCTTCGTCGCTGGGTCCCCCAGAGCCGAAGGCAGGGAGGAGACGGGCGTGTGCTTACCTGTCAGGGCACGGTGGGCGACTGAGAGGAGCCGGGGAGGTGGGCGGAGAGCCAGGAGGCCCTGCCTGCGGAGAGCTGTGCGGACAGTTGGGAGAACCCCGAGTTCACTCACAAGCAGGCCCTGTGCTCACTTCACACACAGGGAAACAAGGCGTGATAGAGGGCTGGGGTCAGCTGCCCAATCCGGGTCACCGGCCCTGGCTCAGGCTCTGGACCAGAAGTTGTTTTTAGGACCAGACCCTGCTGACTAAAGGCCAGGCTGTGTCCACGCAAGGACAGCCTGCTGTGCTGTATGGCCAGGGTCCCTGGAGGCCCTCCCAAGGGGAACCTACAGAGCTGTTTTGGGGAACCTGTGCCCCAGGAGTGGGACACCCCCAGCATTTTGAGGACTCTTTCACAGGGCCTGCGTTGACATGGACGACCAGGGACCTGCAGCACCCCTGGGCTGGAGTCAGGCTGAGCCTGACAGCGGAGACAGGCTGCCTGTCACTAACATGCATCCAGGTCAGCGTCAGCTCCCAGTGAGCCTGCGGGACCCTGCGGCCCGGGGTGGCCCTCTGTGACCGGCTGGTGTGCACGTTCTCTGTGGCCAGCAGACTGCCCCCATCCCTGGCTCCTCAATTGCCTCCTGGGCGTGATCCTAGTCGGAAGGCCGAGGGTGCGCCACATTCCCGCTGGGTCGCTGATGCCAAAACCGCTGCAGGGGGGCGGGGGCAGACGCCAGAGACGAGGACCTCCCAAGCCCATGGCGTGAGGAGGCCGCAGTCCTAATATGTGCCTTGTTGGTTCTCAGCCTGGCTCCCCCAAATCAAGCACACCCCAGAGGACACAGCAAACTCATCGGGTGGGAGCCTTGGCACCGTGTGGCACCAGATGTGGCATCTTGGTGGGAACTGATGAAGCCAGGTTCAGGCCCGAGGACCATGACCACTCGCTGGGGAAGCGTGTCGTGTTTTGTCTCTACCCAAAGGCAGGGGCAGCCTCGCGTGTGTGCCGTGGGACCGGCGCCAGGGCACGTTTCAGGTTCTGCCCGGAGCTGTGTCGACCCTCACCCTTGAGGACAGCCCTGCCGTCGCTCTGAGGACCCCACTGGCCGTCCACGCTGCTGGCAACATCGTGAGAGTCAACAGGTGGGCACAGGGCTATGGGTGTGGGGGGTCTAAGTAAGACACATGCGCTTCGGCAGAGGGCAGACAACCCCGCCCGGACTGAGTCTGCCACGTTCGGGAGCCGTCGGAGGCCAGCAGCTGGCAGGGGGGGGCACTTCCCAGTAAAGGAAGAGCCATTGCCTGTGGACGTCTCCTCATGGAGAACGTGGGTCTCTTCACGTTCAGGAAGCAGCACATTCCACTCCCGCGAAGCTTTCCGACCTGTGGACCAAGCATCACGGGGCTGCCAGCTCGAGTGTGGCCAGCGCAGGGCCAGAGGGGCAGGGCAGGCAGCGCGGGTCACGCCGGGCGGCAGGGCCCGTGCAGGGGAGGCCGCTCCGGGGGAGACGCCACCGCGAGCCATGTCACGCTGGCCCCCCGGCAGGGTCTCCGGCACACGCCAGCCCCGTGCCCGGCATCTACCGCAGGTGCAGCTGGGCCCCGGCAGAGACGCGGACCTGACCTCGGGGCCGCGTGGCCAGCACCGCCGTGAGCTGGGTGGTCAGACCAAGGCCCCTGAAGCCTGGCGGGCCCTGCAGGAGGCTGGCCGACAGCGACAGGATCTCAGGTGGCTCCGGCACAAGTCGGGCTGTAGAGAGCCTGTAGATGTGCGGCTGTAGCCGTGTCCCCACCGTGGACGCCCGGCTCCGGTCCCTGAGCTCGCCCACGGCAACAGGAGGGGTCTCTAGGGGAAGCTTCTGGAGAAACATGGAGCCGGCTTCCTGGGTGGTGCGAGGGTGTGGGCCCGAGGGACAGCCGCTGACCCCCAGCCCCGCCACAGGCTCTGGCGGACCATGAGGCCAGGCCTCAGGTGAAGCACCTCCTTATCTGGGCCAGAGAGAACTTGACGGTGGGCGGGCCGACGCTGGTGCCACACACTGAGCGGGTCACGGTCGCCAGGTCTCTCTGGCTGGGGCCCCCCAGGCCAGTCTCCCAGGCTCGCAGCCACGGCCGCGGAAACCCAGGAGGTCGGTGACGGGAGGAAGAAGGAGCCGTGCAGCCGCCTCACCTTCTCCTAGAAGATTCTCGGGGAGAAGGGACCACGTGGTCTCCGGAGCCGCTGCTCGCAGGGAGGTGGGGTCCGGAGCGAGGGGATCGGAGCCAGGCCGGGGGCTTCCTCCGTATCTGCTTCCAGTCTGGGGCACTGGGTCCTCGGACGCCAAGTGCACGACTGCATCCGGCTTCCCCAGAATCACCCATCGGCCGGGGCAGGTGTCCCCTTCACAGCCCCTGGGGCACCTTCCACAGCTGCTGGCCCGTTCGTGTGGGGAAAACGTCTCCCCCACCTGAAGGGGCTGTCCCTGGAGGTGGGCCCGCCCTTGGCACCGTCGGCCCGGCCCCCTGCACCGGGCCACCCCACAGCCTTCCACCCCGAGCAGGGGCTTGGGGGTAGGCGTGAAAGGGTGTGGAACGTCCCCTCAAACTCTGCACAGGCTCATAAGGACGGAAGTAACGTCACAGCTCTGGCACTCCTCTCCCTCCCTGAATTTCCTAAGAATATCCGACCAGGTCGTGTGAGCAACGCTGGGGCGCTGTTTGCACGGCTCATCTCTACACAGACTCCCTGAGGTCAGGGGGAAGCCCGGGGGTGGGCAGAGCCCCAGACGCACACGGAAAGCCCGGGACCGCAGGAGTAGCCGGGAGAGGCCAGGAGGCAGCCCGGGGGCCTGGTGCTTCCACCAGCCGCACTGCCCTCTGACCTCCTGCTCCCTGGGGCTCCCCATCCCCACCCAGCCCCCAGCACCACCCTCCCCAGAGGTCCCTTGCCATGGAAATGGACTTCAGGATGCACTCCCAAGTCCTCAGTGGCTTTCATTGTCTGCAGGACAATGGGTCCCCAAGGACCCTTCACATCCCCTGTGCCACATCCCACATCCTACATCCCTGTGTCACCGCCCACATGGTAAAGGCTGACTCTTGGCCTCTCCGCCGGACACTTCCCGGGCTGCTCAGTGCCCTGGAGATCCCTCCCCCCACACTGGATGACACGCTGCAGACCGTGACTCCAGCAGAACTTTCTGGGGCCCCAGGACAAGTATCTTTGCAGGGTGCCCTTGGAAGACATGTGTCCCTGAACAGAATGATCTGTCTGAGAGGAACACCCCTCAGACTAGGTCCACGGACGGGGATCCTTGTTTCTTCCTTCCCTCTCTGCCCCCAGAACGCACGGCCATGTCTGAGACACGGCTCTGGGTCTGGATGGAAGGGGAAGCAATGGTCGCAGCTCAGGGAAGCAAGGCCCGGTGCCCTAGAGAGCTTGAGGGCTCTGTGACCCCAGGACCCAAGCTCCACGTCCTGTTGCTTCAAGGCCTCTCCGAGTGCTTGACTCTGACGAGAGCCTATGGGCCGGAGCTGGGGCTGGGAGTTCCAGCGGGAAAGGCTGCCTCCGCGGAGATCTGCACCCCGGCGGACGGCTCGGGGTAGACGGGGGCCAGCACGGTGCATCCCCGCTGAGGTCACTCAAAGCCTAACCCCGCTCTCCTCGTCCTGTCCTGTGCACCGCCGGACTCCCGGCGGCCACCCCAAACCTGTTGGCCCTCGAAATGCTTGAGATGAACGCACAGATCCTGGCCGTGCTGCGTCTGCTCCCCCGTGGCTGGCTTCCAGAGTCACTTCCAACTCCCACCGTCCCACGGGGTCGCGCCGTCACCCGGCGCTCGGGACCCTCGCAGGCGCTTTCGGGGAAATCAGCCAACCCGGTGTCCTGCACCGCTGTGTCGTCGCTGTGCGATGCTTCCTGAACTGCGACCAGGAAAGGCGCCTGCTCTGTCGGAACTAGAGGTGTCAACTCTGCACGGGCAAGAGTGACGCCCTGAGACTCAGGGTCGTCTCCTCTGACCGTGAACGTGCTGCCAGGAGCCCCAGCGCTGGTGCTAACCAACTCACTAACCAACTCACTAACTAACTCACTAACTAACTAACTTCACAGCAGCAGCAGGATGGAGCAAGCCATACTTGCGGAGTCACTCGGCAGGTGACAAGGGAACCATGGAAAGGAGTTCTCTTTGCCCCTCTTCGTGGGGACGCGGAGCCCCTGCCCAGCGGCGTGCTTGCTCTTGTAGAACGCGAACCCCAGCAGTGGTTAGTGAAATGGCGTGTTGAGGCGATCATCTAGCGACACTGGGACATACTGACGGCCAGTTGAGATTGTTTATGTATGTATTTATTTATTTTTAAAGATTTTATTTATTTATTTATTTGACAGAGATCACAAGCAGGCAGAGAGGCAGGCAGAGAGAGAGGGGGAAGCAGGCTCCCCGCTGAGCAGAGCCCAATGTGGGGCTCGATCCCAGGACCCTGGTATCATGACCTGAGCCAAAGGCAGAGACTTTAACCCACTGAGCCACCCAGGTGCCCCCAGATCATTTAAATCTTTAAAGGAAATCTCAGTCCTTAATTACACTGAACTCTATGTTCACATCCAGCAAATAATTTTTAACTTTGTTTCTCTCATGGAAGCATGATTGCAACAATGACAAAACAGACAAAATTCAAAATAGGAAATTTACATTTTGAGAATTTTTTGGTCCTTATTTTTAGAAGAATAGAAAAGGTTATTTTCAGCAACATGGCAAGTAGTTGAATGGCCTTGTGCTGGGGACTCGTCCTCCAATCCCACGATGCCCAAGGACAGCCGCCCGCAACAGAGCTGTTGGGCCCCGGACAGGGCTCTTCTGAAGCCGGGAGGAAATTCCCTTTGCCGCTTCTTGCTTACAGATGCCTGGAGCCCAAGTCTCTCAGTCTTTGGTCCCTTTTGAGTGTTTTTGCAGGTGGCGGGGGTTTCTGGGTTAAAACGAGAGACTTGGGGCACCTGTGTGGCTCAGTCAGTTAAGCATCTGCCTTCGGCTCAGGTCTGGATTGCAGGGTCCTGGGATCGAGTCTCACATCAGGCTCCCTGCTCAGCGGGAAGCCTGCTTCTCCTTTTATGCTCTCTTTCTCTCTATATCTCAAACATCTTTAAACAAATGAAAAAAAAATGAGACACTCATATTTCAGAACACTTATGGTTAGCAAGGAAAGGGGAAAGCATTCTACACACCAAGTCCGAAGGCAGGATGCGCTCCTGGCCTTCTGGAGAAAAACTAGAGCCGGCCAGCCGGTTCCAGAGCCGGGGTCACCTCCTCCATGGCCCCAAGCACGTGAGGCTCACCGGGGCCTCTGCACCTCTCCTCGCAGGGAGCTCTGCTCTGGAGAGCGTGGGAACAGCGTGGCCGTTCCGTGGAAGTCTCTGCTGAGAGACCCAGGTGTCCGAGTGTTGTGCTCACGCAAGACGTGGAGTCTGTGGGCACCCGGGAGCGACAGCCCAGACGGGGCCCGAGAGCGTGAGCATCTGCGGACAGATGTCTTGCACCTTGTGCCTCGGGGGAAGGCACGCAGACTGGGCGCCGGGTGGCCCGTGCTCTGGGGGTCACCGCCTCATCTCCCCGTCCTCACCAAGCGAGCTGCGTGAGATCCTGGGGACAAACATCCAGTTACTGCCCTCCACAGCCTCACGGGAGGGCGGCGGGGGACAGCCAGCTAGTCGGGCGTTCCAGTTGCCACAGTCTGGGGACGAGAGAGGGGCCGCTTGTGTTTCTTTCGCAAATACGTGTCACACCATGACCTGGGCTGGGAGAGCTGGTCGTGGATGCTTTCTGCATTCTCCCTGTCAGACTCCCTCCCGCCCTGGCCCTCTCTCTATGGTCTCCCCGCCCTCCCTCCCCGTGGCAAGCAGATGCTCCCGGAAAACGCCAGGGAGAATCACGTGCTTCCCGCCGTCCCCGCAGATCCCGGGAGAACGCCGGCGAGGCCACCGGAGCGTGCGGCAGGAGCGCGACTCGAGCCCACGCTGCTCGTCTCCGCGAGAGCCGTCCTCCGTCCGTCCTCACGACAGCGTGGCCGAGGGCGAAGGCCAGCCCTGGACCGCCGCGGCAGAGACTCGGACACGGCGTGGCGGGCACGCTCTCTCCGAGTGGCCTTTCCAGCAGCGTGTCATTGGGATTTAGGAACCTCACGGCTGGTTTTCAGCATGAATGCGGGTGCCCACCGCTGCCAATCTGGAGACCAATGACAAAAACACCCGTGGTGTTCTCAGCGTTAGAAACGATGATAATCCAAGGGACGGAAGGCGAATGAGCATCTTTTAGAACAAGTACGCTTAGGGGACGGCTGGGTCTGTAAGGCTCAGTCGGGTAAGCGCGTCGGAAACCTTTGCCTAGAACTGTCAGGCGAGACGCTGTTTCCTTGGAGTCTTAACCCTACCTGCCTTCACCACCAGACGCCCGTCATGGCAGGTGTGTGGCTCGGAGGAAAGAGCAGGGTTTCAGGGTCAGAAAGTCTTCGAGTGAGTCCTGGCAGGAGCTTGTGTTCTAGCTCCCGGGCTGCGGTGAGTCAGGGAGCGTCGCGCGGAGAGGTTCCGTGAACAGCTCACCGCACAGCGCGCACCCCGTAAACGTCGGAGAAGGCAGCGGTTTGCAGCGACTGGCAGGCACACGGGGTAGGATGTCCTGGCCACCCACCTCCCCCTCCTCAGCTCCCTGGACCCCAGGCTGAGAGCTTGGCACCTGCTTGATGTGTTAGAAATGAAGGTAAATTGGATGCATTTGCGTCCCCTGAGGTCACCCCCTAGTGAGGTCCCGTCATGCAAAAACGTAAGGCAACAGGCACGTGGTCCTGCAGAGGAGTGACTACCACTTCCTTCTAGAGGAAAACGCAATGTCTGAGCACGCCTCTGCCTCGTGCGAGCCCGCATTGCTCAACTGTCATCTAAGGATGGAGATTTTAGGGGGCAGAGTCCCTCTAACGCCCACACGCTGGCAGGACAGGGGCTGGGGACCCCACGTCATGGGTGGGCTGCCACACTGCCCTGTATTGGAAGCCATGGAATCTTCAGTTTTGCTTCTCTGTGAAGGTAGCAGGTGCGAAAACATGGACTCTGTGAGTACCGAGAAGGCCCCCCCTCCTGGTCTGCCAGCCCTCCACGCCTTCCAGACTGCACCGGGTTGGGCTGGGCAGGCAGCGGCAGAGTGGGGAGTCCTGGCACCGCCCGGCTGATCTGCCAAGAACCCTCGGGAGGTCAGCAAGCAGACGTGGCTGAGAACCGTCCTAAATCAGCAGGCTCAGTAGAGGTGGGCGCCTGGGTCTTGCTCCTGGAGCTGGAGGTGTGAATGCAGGGTATTAGAGGCGGGTCAAGTTGAAGGACTCAGCAAAGACCAGTTGCTGCTTTTTGCCTTTTGCAGAGAAGGAACGCTTTGCTCAGTGTGGGAGCTGTGCTCAAGCGTCCCCGGCCTGCCCCTCACCCCACGTCCCCTTGGGGTGGCGCTTCACCTGGGCTCACCATTCTTGGTTGCTGACCACGCTGCTTCTGGCCTGCCTCTGATTTGGTCTGCGATGCTCACGGCCAGCTTCCGGGGAAAGGACGTTTTCCCTCCATCCGGAGAGCGGGAGGATGGGAAGCTCATTGGCAGAAGGTGGGTGTGGGATCGACCCGGGCAGCTGGCTGCCGTGAGCACCGTTCCTGCGCGCCACCATGCTTCTGCACTGGCCAGCGGGCCCCCAGCCCGGGACACTGATGATGGTACCGCGGTGTTTTAGGAACAAGTTCGCCATGCCCTCCTTTGGTCTTTGCCTCTCCTCTGCAAGCTCTGTCCACAGAGGCATCTCCCCACCTGCAGCCAGGAGCAAACAAGCAGCGTCTGCAGCAGGAAAGCCTGGTTTTATTCATATTTGGATGCAGCCGGGTGTCTTAGGATACAGTTGGAACTTAACACCGTAATACTTTACTGCAACATTCTATGACATCATTGAAGACGCTTTATGCTGTTTTTGTCTGTGTTTCGGAATTATGTCTGCTTCTGCTGAACCAATTTCATTGTGAGCTCAACTTCCGCGACACATCGAAGGCTGATGAGGGTTGTTTTTGTTTGTTGGTTTGTTTTCTTTAAACTTCGCTTGCTTAAAATGATTTCCCTCCAGATCAAGATGCAGAGCACAAAATATTAATCAGTTTAAATAAATATCAAGACTACCCAAATAATAGGAATGATTGGCACGGAATCATGCCTACTGCCCGCTCCCAACAGCTGGTCACACTGGCACGTGGCCCCCTCTCAACAGTGTTTCAGATAATGACTTTGGCGTCGGCAGACACGCAATCGCCGCTGCCCACAGAATTTATAACTCACAAGTGGGAAACAGAGGCTCCGACAGAACTTTTTTATGCAAGGTCTTTGAAATTTATTAATGTAATGCAAACACAAGCCTTCCAACCCATTAAATTGTTGATGTTATGCGAATCCACTCTGGAATGGCAGATCCTCATTAACATTATTTGCATGTTAATCTGCATCTTTTTAATTAGTGATATTATTTATGCACATAATTTTCGCCTACTGGTGCCAAGGCTGAAGCACATTAATTAATCTACTGAGATGCCAAACTGTTTATTTTCCCCCGTACTTTTATTTGTTTACATGGTGTTTTGGATTCAGGGAAAATAAAAAAGAGCCGGAAGAATAAAAGCAGAAAGACAAGATTAACTAAAAGCTCTTTTTGTTTTCATAATTTAAATTGTAATATTAGCCAAATGTTGTGTTTCTTCCCTTCGAGATCAGTTATTTGGTTACATTACCTTGATGTATTATTAAAATTTATAATGGACTCCAGAGGCTCCTGTTAGTTCTCTCCTTCATTTACAGAATATACTCAATGTTATTTTAATCTTCCTACAACGCTCCCATGCATAGGCAATGATGAGCCCTCCCTAGCGGGTCGCTCGTGCGGCTCCACTTTGCACAACTGATAAACATTTAAATAAGCCTTTTCAGAGAAGAATAGCACGTAAAATTATTAACCCGTTGATGGACTCTGCCGCCGTTCCATCGCTCTGCTCCCCTCCAACTAGGTCAACTGCAGAGTGTGTGTGATGTGGCGGCCCCTGCTCCTTCCCGCTCCCGAAACCGTGATCGCGGGGCGTTCTCCGGAGTGGCGTGTCCACCGGTGTGCGTGCACGCGGCACGGAGTTCTGAGAGTGCGGGATCACAATGCTCTGCGCGCTCTATGCTAAGTGCACCCTCGTTTGGAGCCGGAGAAGAAAGGGAGATTGCACGCCAATGGGCCTTGTAATAAATGATAACATAATTCAAGAGCAGTTCCCATTCCAGGGGAATGAAGGTAAAAAATTGCATTCCACTAACCACGGTCACACGTATGTATTATTTATGCCACCTCAGAGACAGTATCCACGAGCGGCGCGTAAGGAGACTCAAGGAGGTGCTGGTCGTCTTAGTAGCGGTGACTAATGATGTCTTCCCAGCATCCGTCTCCTGGGGATGCAGGGTGGCGTCTCTTGTCTCCACCCAGTACGCCTGCCTTCGCCGGGGCTGCCCCCCGACTTTTCTCCATCCGAACGCGACCTCCTGTCCCGCCGGTGACGGGCTCCATCAGGCCTGCCTCGAGTAAATCATGAGGACGGTGCCATGTTTTAATAAGATGGCTGGAATCTATTGGGCGTGACCGCACGGGAGAGGGAAGCCAGGCCAAGTTCCTCCGGCTCATGCTATTTGAATAGCACATAACATTAGGTTGTAGCTCATTTGTCAAATGACTTTGCGTCACGTGGCCCCTCCTGGTTCACCGAAGGGTCGAGAAGAGGAATAGGCCCCGGGGCGCGTGGAAATTCAGGGGCAAGGCAGGGAGGACGAGGGACTCTGGTACAAACCAGGCGTCTCGGCCCACATTTTCCGAGCGGACTGGGAGTCGCGACCCTAAAGCCAGTAGCAAAGCTGGAGTGCGTCTGGTTTTTATTTCTTGGGGGACGTGAATGCTGTTGGTGGAAGTTCAATACAAAAGGCATAGGGCAAAAGGAGAAGAGCTTTTCCCTAAGCCCCGATCAAACATCTTGTCTATTTTTCTAGAATATTCTATGAATATATGAACATCAACCAATGGAAAACAGGATTCTTCAGGAGGGCAGAAGAACAGGGGTTCTCGTCACCGAAGAGTGCGTGCCGGGCGTCTTTCACGTGTGAGCTGCTTCATGGAAGCCTGGGCTGTGGGGCGCGTCCGCCTCGGGGCCATCCGGACGCATCCATGATAAATGGGGGTGTCGTGGGAGGGTGCCCTTATCGGGACCCTTTGGGGTGCATGGACTACGTTCACTAATGTTTAAACTGTTTATGTTTCCCAGGAAATGGCACGAGACCATCATCCAGAGAAGACCAATGAGTCAATCGCAGAAGATACATTTTCTCGTGGTTTTATAACATGCTTCAAGCAGTCGTGTAGCGTGGATTTTCATGTCTGCAAGAACACGGTCAAAGCCTGCGAATTATGTACAAGAATATCGTGTAGCCTACACAGCTGAGAGGGACGTGGGCTTTGAGCTTCACGTGCCCAGCCTGTATCTAGGTGATCTCACCGTGACCGTGACGGGGTAGTCCTGGCTTCGTGCAGAACGAGGTCACTGCACTTCAACCCTGTAACCTGCAGCTCATCATGAAGTCCCTGGGCCACGCCGGCCTTCAGGTCGGGTCCTTTGTTCAGGGTTATGCAGTTGGGGTCAAGTGCAGACGGGAGGCTGGGCCTCCGGGAGCTCGGAGCTGCGTCAGCTCCTCTTAGACAATTAGAAGCTGCTGGAGTTCCTCGGGGGAGATCTTTCCAGCTCTGGAACTGGAGGCCACAGGGTTGAGTGTAGTTTCTGTTCAGTTGGAGAATTACTGCCCGTTGCCCTTCCTCCTCCTTTGTCCTGAGGACAGTGGGGGTTTGCTTTCAACTCTTTGTTGGGGTGCTTATGACACTCTCCACGTGAGACCTGGCCTTGTTCTTTACTACGACAATTATACCAGTGGCAACAGTCTTTCATGCCGTAACCCACTGTCTTCCAGGAGGAACCTGCTTGCACAATCCGTTATCAGTTATATATGTAAGTTAGGTATACAATTGTATGTTAATGTAAATATATCACATATATAATATGATGTATAATAATATGCATGATGTATATTATATAGTAATGGCAATATTAAATATTTGCATATATGTAAATGAGGTATATCACTAATACATTATTCTACACATTCTTGTTCCCCTAGCACATTTTTGGTGACAACCAGAAAACCACGTACCCTAACTGTACCTCTAGTACCTTAGCCAGTAAGAGAGTGCGCCTCAGATTCCATGCAGAATCCTTCTCTGCTTACACCAGCCTTCCTTGTCTGGACAGGCCCCCGTCAGCCCCCGAGCCAGTGTCCCCCCGCCCAGACCCACGCCCCACACTGTGTCTCCGTGTAAGCGCGTGACCCAGCATCGTTGTGCAAGGTGCCTGGGACCCTGGTTCCCGTCTTGGCTCTCTCAAACTCAGCTTCGTCACTCCAGGGCATCTGCCCCAAGAAATTCCCCCCCAGCAAGGCAGCTCCTGGTGCGGGCCAGGGCCCTCTTGCAGCTCCTCCTTCGCTCTGGGTGAACTTCTGCCTGGGCTGCCTTCCTTGGAGTCCACACTGGGCTCGTTCTCCACCCTGCCTGTCCAGCAGGACTGCCCAGAGGGCTTTTCGAACTGTAGACACTGGGCCTTTCCCTGTAGAGATTCTACTTGAAGGGTCGAGTTTGGGACCGTGGCAATGGTGTTTTCTAAGTCTCCCCCGTGGGTGGAGGACTACTGTCTTCCAGAGACCTGTTTGGTGCAAGAACCTCGTGCCGCACTGGGAGCCAGCGGCCCTGCTCTGCTCCCTGAACCTTGGGCCACTTCTCAGAGCCACCCTCCCATGGGAGGGGGACTAGCCCCTCCATCGCTGTCTCCTCAGCCAGGAGGGAGGGACTCCAGGCTTGCTGGGACATCGGGACTGCCTCCTACTCAGAAGTGAGCCCAGCGGACCGCAGACACCCACATGGGATGCTAAGAAATGCCCCTGGGGTCCTGTGATGTTTACCAGAAGCAAGGCTGCTTTCCACACTGTTAGCAGATGGACCTTCTACTTCTGTCTCTTGTATTCTGCAACGTGGCTTGACTGTTCTCAGCAAACTCAGTGGTAAATATCACAGCACGAGGAGATGCATGTGCTAGACTGATGTTTCCAAAGAACGAGCTATGTTGACAGAAGACTTTGCTCCACACTCACCCACCCTGACCCCCGGCCGCCCCCTCAGTGAGTCCGGAGGCTCTTTCTTATTTTGTTCAAGCCGATCTCACTGTGTCAACCTCCCCAGCAGCTTTCAAAGCAAAGGAATGAAGCCTCAGGCCCACCTTGAAGTAAGAATTTTCATAAAATATTCCCCTCCAACATTTAAGATAATGTATAGAACACTTACACACATATATAATACAGCGTATAATCTATGAAGTTTATGCATATTTTATAAATATTCTTGAAAAAAAGCAAGGGGATTCCAATCCGATGTGAAGAGGAAGCTTCACTGTCTTGCTGATGTCCAGGTGATCGGGTCCTCTCCTGCTTCTGGGCGCCGACCTCGGCTCTGCGACCACGTGCGCCACGCTCCCGGCATATGTCCTGTGGCCACGCGAAGGGCAACCCTGTGCCGTCCTCCAGACAGAGACGCTAACGCTTCCTGTTTCTCTCTCCACCTGCTCCAGGGACCTCGAGTCGTGTGGTGAGGCGGAGTGCTTGGAGGGCCCACGAGGTTAAGAATTCTGCGATGGGAAGGCAGTGGCCTTCCTGCGGCCCCAGGACCACGGCCACTCCGGCTGGGGCTGAGTCACTCTGGTGTGTCTCTGAGGGACAGCCCTCGGCGGGTGTGTGTCCGCGGAGCCGTGCTCCGGAAATCACAGCATCGCTTGGAGAAAGATCCTGTCTCGGTTTCATCAGTGTGCGTTGTCTGAGCCGAGTCTCCATCCTGCCATGGGTGTGCCCTACAAAAGCCAGCAGGGGCACCCTGCTCCGAGGAAAGCAAGGCGTGCACAGGAAGACGAGGCGGACAGGAACGTGCAAAGGATGTTCAGGGTACCAAAGTAGTTTCCGTTGAGTAAAAACGTATTTTTTTCTTGTAGATTTTTAGCTATTTCTTTGCTCATTGACCATTCACTAACCTCGCAGAATTTGCTATGTTCCAGGCACTTGTTAGGGCTTGGGTGGGATGAACAAGGCAAAGATTTCTGCTCTCCAGCAGTGGTCTAGATAATGGTGCTCGGAAACAGGAGAAATCTCAGAGAGTCTGTACCCGCCGTAGTCTTGCAACGGACGGTAGCTGAACGAGGCGCCTCCATCGGGCAACGCTGTGCGGGGCACCCCTGCACTCGGCTGGGAGGTTCGCCTCGTGGGGGGAGAGCCTGGCTTGCCACACAGCCTTCCCGTGCAGCTCGGGTTCTCCAGGCATCTGTTCCGACCTGTCTGAAAGACCGTCTTCCGTTAAACACCCCTGCATTTGGGCTGCAGACACCCTGCTCTGTGCTGAATTCTGCTCGAATGCCCCGTCCAACGGGCACACGCAGGTGAGAGTGACATTTGTTCTTGGCATTTTGGTTTACGGCCTCTTTAATTATACCCAGTCCCTAAAGCACTTACACGGAGCTCTTAAATATAGCTGACCCTCTTTATTTAATTTCATTTGCCTGTTAGTGTTTGGAGACTCTCCAGCAAACCACTCAGTAAATTCAATAAAGTTCATACCACAATTAATACAGAGCCCAGTGGCAGTGGAGGCCGGTCCCGTATGGGAGCATCATAATCCGACGAGAAGCAGAAATATTCCAGTGGATGAAGGAACAGAAATTGGAGTGAATAGATGAAATAAAATATTATATTTTGTCTAAGTAGTAAGCTTACGACCTGAACCCAGATCCAATCAGAATATTTTTCTGGAGCTGCACGTGGCTGCGTTTGCGTTGTGAAGCTATGAATTCTGTGGGAAGACATCATTGATCTCCCCCGATTCCCTCACACAAATTGGCATAACGCGGAACACCGTTCAGCTTGGGTCCTTCTGCCATTTTTGTGCTCCCTGTGATTTGGAGCGGGAGGAAAGCACGCGTCTGTGTCTTGACTGTTGCATTTATGATCCTAGAATGAGGCACTGAAGGATCATCTTTACGAGGTACAGACCGGTGGTTTGAGGGAGCTCTGAGTCGAGATAATCAAGTTTTACGGAGTTAGGTAAAGCTGAAAAATAAGGTTCAAGCAATCCAGTGCTAGCCACGATGCCAGGCCAGCGCGGCGACTCCTTCTCCGCTGCAGACGCGTCTCCCTCTCCACGGGGCCCCCACGTTCGCCCGCCTTCCGCTCAGCAGCAACCATCCATCTCCATGAAGCTCTGAGCAGAAAGTGAGGCTCGGGCTCCCGAACAGAAAATAAACTACACAGTCAGCTTGTGTCCTGGGTGCTGCTAATATCATTTCATTAATAATGCATCTCTGGTTGTCCAAAACAATCAGCATTGCGGTTCTTCCCTCCATACTGTTTATTATAAATCACTTTGCAACAATACATTACTTTGCAGAGAATGAAAAGCAAAGCCATTCTGTGTCAGCTGGAATTAACAGTCAGGAAACTATGGTCTTTCAGGAAAGGAAATAGGTGCATTAGCATCTGGAAGTCTGCTCAAATGGCAGCCTGGGCTCGCTGACATAGGAGCACGCACCCCGTGTGTTCGAGCACAGAGATGAAAGTTATTTGGAACACTTCCTAATTTTTCTTATTGGTTAATAAGGAAGGAGTGTTTGAGCAACGTCAAGTTGCTGGTGTTTTGTTTTGCTTTGTTTTTCAATTTAAGCACAGCTGGGGCTTGTACCACATATAAAATAGGTATTTCAAGAGGAATCCTCACAAGAACTCAATATTGTTTAAATCAGAACATAACATTATAACAAGATGTTGATCCTATTCTCAGACCTTTTAAAATTTTATTGTCTATCAGTTACAGTAAGATTTCAGTTTACCTGGGATGTTTATTTATGTCTAGGGGAGGGGGCGTCTGGTAAGACCCAGCGGGTGCCATGGCTCGCCCAGGTGAGCCGGACCGCCTCCCAGCTGGGGGCCCTCCCTGTCGCTGGGAGCCGGGGAGATGACCCCTCTCCGGGCGGTTAATGGGGTGGAAATGTGCCTGCTTCGGAGTCCCTCTGCTTCTAATGGCACTCTCCACAGTTCAGACACGTATTTCTGGCCTTGCCCCGGCTGAGCAGACAGGCCTGTGCGGGGCCCAGTCTGAGGAGCGGGCTGCATATTCGCCTGGAGGAAAGTGCGCAGTAACTTGCTAGAACTCGCCCGCGGGAATGGTTGAGTGAAGTCGTCGGGGAGGTGGGCGCCCAGAGCGTCGGCAGGAGCGACTCCAGGTGGGGTCACAGCAGGGCTGTGGCTCCTGGGGTCCCCCACAGAGCCCAGTCCCCCCACCGGGCTACAGCCCGCTCCTGCGGGAGTAAGAAAGGAAGCAACACTGCTCCTGACTTTTCAGGAGCGGGACACAGAACACCTCCACCTCACAACCAGGAACACGTGGGTTGTCATTTCAAGACAATTCATTTTTTAAAAATGTACAGAACCTGGAGAAGGTGAGGGCATATTCAGGTCAATATTACAACAGACCGCCTTCCTTTACCCTCTTTTATTGGTCGATAATAACATCGCTCTTTACCGCCATTTAGGCCAGACTGACATCCTCACCGGGGAGAGAAAGCCTCGGGGACAGATGTGAAGGTCGCAGACCCTTCCTGCAAGTTTGATCCTCTGCCCACAAGGAGAAGCCGGCTGGGTGGGGGCTGTGACTGTCTTCCCTCTCACAGGACTCTGGGGGGGCACTTGCCAGAGACCAGAACACCCAGCTCTAGTGTGGCATCCCTGTGTCATGCTTCCGTGGACCCTGGGGCAGCCGGGAGTGTGAGCTCTCCGCGAGACCCTACCCTCTGATGAGGCCCGGCGGCCACCGGCAAGGGCCTGAGGGAAGCCTCCGACTGCGTGCAGAGAGCTCGCCTCCCCTTCCCTCAGGATGGGTGCGGGAAGCCGGGTGCGGCCGTGTGCGTTTGCAGGAAGGAAGCCACCGCTGTGCAGCGACCAGGGGATAGGGACGCAAGGAGCACCCGGAGGAAGCCGAAGACGGTGTTTCTCCGCCTCCGCGGCCCTGCTCCTTGTGTTTCCTTTGCTCTCAGAGCTGGGCCTACTCCAGCGTCAAGAAACTGCTAGAAGAGGCTTCTGCTGGCGACACTGATCACACCACGGCCTGTGCCTCTCCTTTGCCTGGCTTGGAGACCCCTAGCCGCTTCCTGATGCCTCCCTGCTTCTCCCCCTGCACTGGCGCCACACTGCCCTCATTCCCAGGATGAACCCGCCTCCTCTACACTGTTCGCAGAGGTTGGTGG
This sequence comes from Neogale vison, assembly GCF_020171115.1. NCBI lineage: Eukaryota > Metazoa > Chordata > Mammalia > Carnivora > Mustelidae > Neogale > Neogale vison. The sequence continues at coordinate 314,954,075 of NC_058091.1, read as the reverse complement.
CATTGGACTCTGTGGCCAGCTTGTGGGGACAAGGACAGAAACACTGCTCCTAGGGCTCCAAACCTGCTGCCCTGGGCCGAGGCACTGGGCATTCCCTACCTGGAAAGCTTCGGCCCCTGCTGGCTTGCGGTGGTCGGCGGGTGCTGCTCCGCAGGACACATGGGAATACCTGCGACTCCAGCGTGCGGGTCAGAATCCTTCCGTGGAGGGAGCACTCCCACATTTGTGGCCCAAAGGGCTTGCTGGCAAGGAAGGCCTGGCCCCAGGGCTGCCCACACACCGTGTAGCACTTGGCACGCGACGGAGCCTTCCTCCTGCAGGGTTGTGAACGCCCAGACTCTCTGGGGCTGTGCTGCATTCACCCCGCGTTCTCAGTTGGAGAGGTGAGTTGGGGACGCACGCGGGGCTCAGCAGACCGGGAAACCCTGTCCTTCAGTCTTAGCCCTCGGAGCACCTGTGCAGGGCGGGGTCGGCCCCGGAGTGCCTCTGCTCTGACTCACACTCTTTCGTCCTGTTGACAAAACAACTTATTTTGCTCTGGAATTTGCTTTACCCCGCCCAGCCCACCTTTTTCCCAGGGGAGGCATCTACCCTGGGATCTGGTCCCATCATGCTTTCTTGGAAGGTCCCCACATTGGAAAAGCCTCTTAAGATTTTCAGATAGAAATTTATTTTTCTATACCTGAAGCCCCAGACCCTGACCAGACCAAGCTTATGCACAGGGTTCCAGAGAAATTTCCAGAAGTGCCCCGCCAGCCCTGGGATCCATGGACGTCCTCTGTCCCCAGTGGCGGTCCTTCCTGCCTCTGTCTTCTGCAGGGCTGGGCATCTCGTGGGAAAGGGTCTGCGGCCCTGTTGGTTCCTGCAGAACAGCCTCAGGCTGACTCAGGGATGCCTGGTTCAGGGGTCAAAATCCCCAAACCCTGCCTCCAATGGTCAGCATCTGACATGTCAGCGACAGCCTCGTGGTCGGGCTCTACCTCCTCTCTGAGGAAGGGGCTTTGATTCTGAAGGGTTCATAAGTGCGGTTCTACTACAAACGGGATGGAGAGCCGACAGTATGGAGTTAGCAATCTGATCAGAACATTCTGTAAGATCTCCATGGTTTGTGCACAGAGAAAGAACGGCATACGCCAGACTGGGAATGCTCAGTGAGACGGGTGCGGTCTCCTGTCTAGGGCAATGGAACAAAGTTAGCAAGAGAGAGTTGGAAAGGAGACCGCGGATTGCAGGGGGCACTGGGACTTACACACAAGCAATGCATCATGGAACATGACACCAAAAACTAATGATGTTCTGTGTGGGGACTAACACAACATACTAAAAAATTATTAAAAAAAACAGGTATATAGATAAATTATGATGTGCACGTTCGTGGAATATTAGTCAGCAATGAAGAATGAGCCACAGAGACAGGCAACAGCAGACGAATCCCAAAAGCACGTGTTCAGTGATGTAAATCAGACACAAAAGGCTATTGCTTCTATCTGTAATTTATAGCACATTCTAGAAAGACAAAAACATGATAGGAACAGAAAAAAGCTCAGGGACTGGGGATGGAGGAAGAGAATTGAACACACGGGGAACTTAGAGAGGGCTGGAAACATTCTGTATGTTGATCATGATGGGAGTTGTATGATTAAGTTTATCAAAGCTCAAAAAAAAAGCAAACCAAAAATATACAGAAAATCTACTTGATGAAGTATAATAAGTAGTTTACTAATTTTCAGTATCTCACAATTAGTAAAACTAACAGAAGCATAAAACCTATCATTATAATAATTGGTAGGGATGGAAACCTCCAAGAGAGCTTTTGGTAATTCTACTGAAATTCATTCTTTGTGCCATTAAAAATTTAATTGAACAACCTCATGACTTGATATCTCTTGGTTAAAAAAAATTTAAATGGCAAGTAGCCTGCATTTTGTAATTCATCAGTAGAAGCCTAGATATTCAAAAAATTAACGTATAATGTATTCTTTGCTTCAGGGGTACAGGTCTGTGAATCATCAGTCTTGCACAATTCACAGCACTGACCATAGCACATTCCACCCCTGGCCAGGGGCCATCACCCAGGTACTCTTTCCCTCGCCTCCCACCCCCAACAACCCTCAGTGTGTTTCCTGAGATTAAGAGTCTCTTATGGTTTGTCTCCCTCCCCAGTCGCATCTTGTTTCATTTTTCCCTCTCTTCCCCCACGACTCCCCACTCTGCTTCTCAAATTCCTCATATCAGAGAGATTATATGAAAATTGTGTTTCTCTGATTGACTTATTTCGCTCAGCATAATACCCTCTAGTTCCATCCATGTCATTGTAAATGGCAAGATTTCGGAGTTTTTCAATGGCTGTATAGTATTCCATTATATACAGCCATTATATATATATATATATATTATATATTATGGCTGTATACATATATATATGTATACAGCCATTATATATATAATATATTATATAATATATATATTATATAATATAATATATATATATTATACAGCCATACTATATATATATAGTATACAGCCATTATATATATAATATATTATAAATTATATATATATATTATATTATAATATATTATATTGATAATATATATATATATTATAATATATAATATATTATATATATAATGGCTGTATACATATATATATGTATACAGCCATATATATATAATGGCTGTATATAATGGAATACTATACAGCCATTGAAAAACTCTGAAATCTTGCCATTTACTTACATTTACATTATACATATATATGTATATATACACATAATAATATATATATATTAATATAATAATATATATAATATATATAATATATATAATAAATATATAATATATAATATATATAATAATAATATATATTATATATATATAATATATATAATAATATAATATATAATAATATATAATAATAATATATATAATAATATATATACTATATATATACTATACTATATATAATACATATTATAATACATAATACATATATACATAGTATAATACTATATATATATATATACACAGACCCCACATCTTCTTTATCCATTCATCTGTTGATGGACATCTAGGTTCTTTCCGTAGTTTGGCTATTGTGGACATTGCTGCTATAAACATTCAGGTGCATGTGCCCATTTGGATAACTTCATTTGTATCTTTAGGGTAAATACCCAGTAGTGCAATTGCTGGGTCATAGAGTAGCTCGATTTTCAACTTTTGGAGGAACCTCCATGCTGTTTTCCAGAGTGGCTGCACCAGTTTGCATTCCCACCACCAGTGTAGGAGGGTTCCCCTTTCTCCCCATTTTCGCCAACATCTGTCGTTTCCTGACTTAATTTTAGCCATTCTGATTGGTGTGAGGTGGTATCTCATTGTGGTTTTTTGATTTGTATTTCCCTGATGCCGAGTGATGTGGCGCATTTTTCTATGCATCTGATGGTTATCTGGATATCTTCTTTGCAAAAATATCTGTTCATTTCTTCTGCTCATTTCCTGATTGGATTATTTGTTCTTTGGGTGCTGAGTTTGATAAGTTCTTTATAGATTTTGGATACTAGCATTTTATCAGATATGTCATTTGCAAATATCTTCTCCCATTCTGTCAGTTGTCTTTTGGTTTTGTTGACTGTTCCCTTTGCTGTGCAAAAGATTTTTATCTTGATGAAATCCCAATAGTTCATTTTTGCCCTTGTTTCCCTTGTCTTTGGCGATGTTCCTAGGAAGAAGTTGCTGTGGCTGAGGTCAAAGAGGTTGCTGCCTGTGTTCTCCTCAAGGATTTTGATGGATTCCTTTCTCACATTGAGGTCCTTCATCCATTTTGAGTCTATTTTCATGTGGGGTAAGGAAAGGGTCCAGTTTCATTTTTCTGCATGTGGCTGTCCAATTTTCCCAACACCATTTGTTGAAGAGACTGTCTTTTTTCTATTGAACATTCTTTCCTGCTTTGTCGCAGATTAAATGGCCATAAAGTTGAGGGTCCATTTGTGGGCTCTCTATTCTGTCCCATTGATCTATGTGTCTGTTTCTGTGCCAGTACCACACTGTCTTGACGATGACAACTTTGTAATAGAGCTTGAAGTCTGGAATTGTGATGCCTCCAACTTTGGTTTTCTTTTTCAACATTCTTTTGGCTATTCAGGGTCTTTTCTGGTTCCATATAAATTTTAGGATTATTTGTTCCAATTTTTATTAATTTTTAAATTTTTTAATAAACATATCATGTAATTTTATCCCCAGGGGTACAGGTCTGTGAATCGCCAGCTTTACACATTTCACAGCACTCACCATAGCACATACCCTCCCTAATAATCCCATAACCCCATAACCCCATAACCCCAACACCCTCTCCTGACCCCCCTCCCTCCAGCAACCTTCAGCTTGTTTTGTGAGATTGAGTCTTTTATGGTTTGTCTCCCTCCTGATCCCATCTTCTTTCATTTTTTATTTTCCTACCCCCCAAACCCCTACATTGCATCTCCACTTCCTCATATCAGGGAAATCATCTGATAGTCGTCTTTCTCCAATTGACTTATTTCGCTAAGCATAATACCCTCTAGTTCCATCCACATCATTGCAAATGGCAAGATTTCATTTCTTTTGATGGCTGCATAGTATTCCATTGTATATATATACACCACGTCTTCTTTATCCGTTCATCTATTGACGGACATCTAGGTTCTTTCCATAGTTTGAAAAAAAATTTGATGGTATTTTGATAGGGATTGCATTAAATGTGTAGATTGTTTTAGGTAGAATAGACACTTTCACAATATTTGTTCTTACAATCCCTGAGCATGGAACCTTTTTTTTTTTTTCCATTTCTTTGTGCTTTCCTCAATTTCTTTCATGAGAACATTGTAATTTTCTGAGTACAGATTCTCTGCCTTGTTGGTTAGATTTATTCCTAGGTATCTTATGGTTTTGGGTGCAATTATAAATGGGATTGACTTCTTAATTTGTCTTTCTTCTGTCTTGTTGTTGGTGTAGAGAAATGTAACTGATTTCTGTGCATTGATTTTATATTCTGACATTTAATGAATTCCTGTACAAGTTCTAGCAGATTTGGAGTGGAGTCTTTTGGGTTTTCCACATAAAACATCATATCATCTGCAAAGGGTGACTTCTTTGCCCATTTGGATGCCTTTAATTTCTTTTTGTTGTCTGATTGCTGAGGCTAGGACTTCTAGTACTATGTTGAATAGCAGTGGTGATAATGGACATCCCTGCTGTGTTCCTGACCTTAGTGGAAAAGATCTGTTTTTCTCCATTGAGAATGATATTCGCTGTAGGTTTTGCATAAATGGCTTTGATGATACTGAGGTATGTATTCTCTATCCCTACACTTTGAAGAGTTTTGATCAAGAAAGGATGCTATACTTTGTCAAATGCTTTTTCAGCATCTTTTGAGAATATCATGTGGTTCTTGTTCTTTCTTTTATTAATGTATTGTCTCACACTGATTGGTTTGTGGATGTTGAACCAACCTTGCAGCCTAGCAATAAATCCCACTTGCTCGTGGTGAATAATCCTTTTAATGTACTGTTGGATCCTATTGGCTAGTGTTTTGGTGAGAATTTTTCATCTGTGTTCATCAAAGATTTTGGTCTGTAATTCTCTTTTTTGATGGGATTTTTTCTGGTTTTGGGATCAAGGTAATGCTGGCCTCCTAAAATGAGTTTGGAAGTTTTCCTTCCATTTCTATTTTTTGGAACAGTTTCAGGAGAGTAGGTGTTAATTCTTTAAGTGTTTGGGGGAATTCACCTGGGAAGCTGCCTGGACCTGGGTTTTGTTTGTTGGGAGATTTTTGATGACTGCTTTAATCTCCTTACTGGTTATGGATCTGTTCAGGTTTTCTGTTTCTTCCTCGTTCAGTTTGGTAGTTTATATGTCTCTAGGAATGCATCCATTTCCTCCAGATTGTCAAATTTGCTAGTGTATAGTTGCTCATAATATGTTCTTATAATTGTTTGTATTGGTTGTGATCTCTCCTCTTTCATTCATGATTTTATTTATTTGGGTCCTTTCTCTTTTCTTTTTGAAAAGTCTGGCCAGAGATTTAGCAATCTTATTAATTCTTTTTAATCAATCTTATTAATTCTTTCAAAGAACCAGCTCCTATTTTCGTTGATTTGTTCTACTATTTTTGGTTTCTATTTCATTGATTTCTGTTCTGATCTTTATTATTTCTCTTTTCCTGCTGGATTTAGTTTTTTTTTGTTTGTTTGTTTGTTTTGTTTTGTTTTGTTTTTGTTTGTTTGTTTGTTTTTGCTGTTCTTTCTCTAGGTCGTTTAGGAGTAGGGTTAGGTTGTGTAATTGAGACCTTTCTTGTTTGTTGAGGAAGGCTTGTATCACTATATACTTTCATCTCAGGACTGTCTTTGCAGTGTCCCAAAGATTCTGAACAGTTGTCTTTTCATTTTCATTTGTTTCCAGGAGAATTTTAAATTCCTCTTCAATTTCCTGGTTGACACATTCATTATTTAGTAGAATGCTCTTTAGCCTCCATGTATTTGAGTTCTTTCCAACTTTCCTCCTGTGGTTGAGTTCTAATTTCAAAGCATTGTGGTCTGAAAATATGCAGGGAATGACCCCAATCTTTTGGTATTCGTTGAGACCTGATTTGTGACTTAGGACATGATCTATTCTGGGGAATGTTCTATATGCACTAGAAAAGAAGGTATAGTCTGTTGCTTTTGGATGGAATGTTCTAAATATATCTGTGATGTCCATCTAGTCCAGTGTGTCATTTAAAGCCTTTATTTCCTTGTTGATCTTTTGCTTAGATGATCTGTCCATTTCAGTGAGGGGAGGTGTTAAAGTCCCTACTATTTTGTTATTATTGTCAATGTGTTTCTTTTATTTTGTTATTAATTGGTTCATACAATTGGCTACTCCAATGTTGGGGCATAGATATTTAAAATTGTTAGATCTTTTTTTGGACAGACCCTTTAAACATGATATAGTGTCCTTCCTCATCTTGTATTATAGTCTTTGGCTTAAAATCTGATTTATCTGATGTGAGGATTGCTATCCCAGCTTTCTTTTCATGTCCATTAGCATGGTAAAATGTTTTCCACCCCTTCACTTTAAATCTGGTGGTGTCTTTGGCTCTAAAATAAACTTTCTGTAGGCAGCATATTGATGGGTCTTGTTTTGTTTTGTTTTTAATCCATTCTGATACCCTGTGTCTTTTGATTGAGGCATTTAGCCCACTTACATTCAAAGTAACTACTGAAAGATATGAATTTAGTTCAATTGTGTTGCTTGTAAGGTGACTGTTATTGTTACGGTATATTGTCTCTCTTCCTTTCTGGTCTCTTATTTTTAGGCTTTCTCTTTGCTTAGAGGACACCTTTCAATATTTCCTGTAGGGCTGACTTGGTGTTTTCAATTCTTTTAGTTTTTGTTTGTCTTGGAAGATTTTTATCTCTCCTCTATTTTCAGTGACAGCTTAGCTGAATATATCATTCTTGGCTGCATATTTTTCTCCTTTGGCGTTCTGAATATATCCTGCCAGTCCTTTCTGTCCTGTAATTCTGTGGATAGGCCTGCTGCCTATCTAATATTTATATTATTATGTTACAGACTTCTTGTCCTGAACTGCTTTGAGGATTTTCTCTTTGTTACTGAGACTTGTAAGTTTTACTATTAGATGATGGAATGTGGATTTGTTTTGTTTTGTTTTGTTTTAAATTTTGAGGGTGGCTCTCTGTGCCTCCTGGATTTTGATGCTTGTTCCCTTCACCAAATTAGGGAAATTCTCTGCTATAATTTGTTCCAGTATACCTTCTGCCCCACTCTCTTTCTTCTTCCTTGGGGATCCCAATTATTCTAATATTGTTTCATCTTATGGTATCACTTAACTCTTGAATTCTTCCTTTGTGGTCCAGTAGTTGTTTATCTCTCTTTTGTTCAGCTTCTATATTCTTCATCATTTGGTCTTCTATATCACTAATTCTCTCTTCTGCCTCATTTATCCTAGCAGTAAGGGCCTCCATTTTTAATTGCACCTCATTAATAGCTTTTATTTTCCTTTTTTAAATTTCAACTTTGTTAGGTTTTAGTTCTTTTATTTCTTCAGGAAGGGATTTTATGTGTCCACAAAGGGATTCTCTAATATCTTCTGTGCTTTTTTTTAACTAAGCTAGCACCTTGAGAATTGTCATTCTGAACTCTAGTTCTGACATTACTAATGTCCGTATTGATTAGGTCCTTAACTCTTGGTCCTGCCTCTTGTTCTTTTTCTTTTTCTTTTGTTTTTTGAGGTGAGTTTTTCTGCCTTGTCATTTTATCCAGGTAAGAATAAATAAATGAGAAAACAAAATACTAAAAGGGTAGCAAAACCCCCAGAAAAATATACACTAACCAAATCAGAAGAGGCCTGAAACTATGGGGAGAAGAAAGGAGGTGAATAGAGAGATAGAGAGAGAGATTGATTTATAGATATAGATATAGAAATAGATATATATAGACTGGTGAATAGAACAGAGCTACACACTTGATTTTGGGTGTATTTTGGTCTATTAGGAGAAACTGCTTCCTAAAATTTTAAAGGAAGAGAAAATTATATATTTACAAAAATAAGGTAAACACAATGAAGGGGTGGAATGTGACTGTAAGATGAAAATTAAAGAAGATTGCAAAAAAAGGAATTGATATAATAATAAGTTGGTTTAAAAAAAAAAAGGAGAAGAAGAAGAAAGAATGTGATCAGGTTGGAGACTAGAACAAATCCATGCACTAGATTTAGGGTATGTTCTGATATTTTAGAAGAAACTGTATCCCAAAATTTTAAAGAAAGAAAAACCTGTATGTATACAAAAAAAAAATAAGGTGAAATACAATGAAGGGATAGAATATGGCTATAGCAATGGAAATTTAAAGAAGATTTTTTAAAAAGTATTGATAAGATATAATAGTTAAAAATGTTAAAATAGGAAAGAGGAAATTTTTGAAAAAAATAGAATAAGAAAAATTTAAAATTAAAAAAAAAAGTTGACTTTAAAAGACTAAAGGATCATGGGAAAAAAAGCCATGAATCCTATGTGTTGCTTTTCCCTAGTTCTGCAGTTCTCATTTTTTGGTGAACTTGGTCTTGGCTGGAGGTTCTTGCTGGAGGGACCTTTTTCTGGACCTTCTTCTGGAGGGGCCTGTTGCAGAGATTCTCAAATGTCTTTGCTGGAGGCAGAATCACACCGCCCGTGACAGGGGCCAGGCTAAGTCATCTGCTTGAGTTTGCTTTCAGAGCTTTTGTTCCCTGAGCACTTTTCATACCGCTTTGGAGGATGGAAATGACGATGGCAGCCTCCTTATCTCTGGCCAGAGGAGCCAGGAGCCAGGGCCCCACTCCTCAGTGCGCCCTCAGAGAAAAGCAGTCAGTCCCTCCTGTCTCCCTGGTCTCTGGCTGCACTCTGAGCTCACCTGGCCTGTGACTCAGCGTTTCTATCACTGGTGCATGGCCCTGTTTGGAGTCTCCAAACCCAACAGATTCCTGCTGTGTGCACCTGCGCTGCCCCTCCCAGAGGAGGGGGGTAAGTCTCTCCGATCTGCCACTTGTGGGGTCCCTGTTTGAAGATCATTGGTCCGACTGTGCCTTGGATCGTGGTTTAAGGTAATGCAGAGCTGAGAGCTCACTCCTGAGCTTCGTCTCTGCAGACGGCTTCCCCGCTTTAATACCTGTGAGCTCTGCTGCAGTCAGACACCCTCAATCTTCTGTGAACCCGTGAGTCCTGAGATCTCTCTGTCCCCACGAGGGATCCCTGCTTGAGCTCTGGAGTGATGGTCCTCAGTGGGTCAGACGTCTACAAGTTCTGATTTTGTGCTCCGCTGCTTGCTGGGAGCTGTCCTCTCCCCCCGTGGTCTATCTTCCCGTAGCTTCAGATTCACTTCTCCACATGTCCTACCTTCTAGCAAGTGGTCAATTTTCTGTTCCTGCAATTGATGCTCCTCTTCTGGTTGATCCCCTGCTGGGTTTGTAGGTTAGATACTACCTAACTCAACTCCTGGACCTGATGATATTTCTGTTCCCTGCTCCCCCACCCTCCTGTGTCTCCCCTTTGGAATTTCTTGTAAGTTGATCATCTAAAGCATAAACACTCTAGAGTTTTCAGAGAAAAAAAAAAACACGTGCAGTCACTGGTCAGATTTTATTGCATCACATTTCTTTACTTTCCATGGTTTTTTGGTTGTTTTAAATTTTTTAATTTTTAAATTAAAGGTAATAATCTGTCAAGTGTGGACTTTATGTCTTACTGTGTTTCTTAGACTTAAGTGTGCATATTGCAGTTTTGTACACACTAGTTATGTGTCTCACTGAAGAGTGAAAATATTTGAGATAACAGTTCTTCCTTTGCAGATGGCTTTAGCCATATTCTCTAAGTTTTAAAAGTGAAATTTTCTGATTTTTACCCATTTCTAAGTATTTTTTTAATCTCAGGTTACAATTCAGTTTGGTTCAAGAAGCAGGTACGAGAGGCCTCTCCACTATCCAGATAGATAAGTTTGGATCTTTTTCTAATTGTTGATTCTAGATTTATTGCATTCTGATAAGAGAATGTAGTCTGTGTTTTGTACTTGTAGAAGTTGTTAAGATATTCTATATGATTAATATTTGGGTGTAAGTCAAATAAAATATACTATCTGTGGAATGTAGACTTTTTAATGTATTACTCCCTGTTGGAGCAAGCATTTTCATATTCAAATTAAGAGTCTCATGCTCTACCGACTGAGCTAGCCGGGCACACAAATTAAAATGCTCAGTCAACATTCAAAATTAAATGTGTGTGCAAGTGTGAGTGTGTGTGGTTATACTTGTCCTGATTATTATTGAATTATTTGTCAAAAATCCAAGGAGGTATAATTGTTTCCTGATACTATTACAGCTTACCAGGCTCTCCTCAGACTGCATTTTGCCTTTTATATTTTGCTACCATGTTACTGAACACATGAAGTCCTTAACTGACTTGTTTACAGATCATGATATTTAATGACATAAAATACCACAGCTCCCCCTGCCAATAATTTAGAAATTCCATTCTGCAACACTCTCCATGTGTTATCTTTCTATTGCTTAATGGAACACTTGTGCCTGCATTCCTAACATGATACGATACCTTACTCCTTCCTCTCTCCCTCCAGCTTCCAGAGCTCTTTAAAGCCAACTGTTCTTTTTCTTCCCAGTTTGTATGCATTTAAAAGAATTGAAAAGCTAGAGCAAGTACTTTTTTATTACAACATTTTAATCTATTATGGATTGATTTCCCAATAATTGCATTATAGTCCAGGAGTACATCATCAACATAGAACAAAATAATCAGCAAGGTGCGGAGTTTTAACTTGTACAGCCTCGTGCTAGATACTTCCTCTTTCTCTACAAACAGAGACCCTTTCATTGATTCAATTTTTTTATTGGTATTAAGTACTTTCTTACCAATTTTTCCTCTAAAGTTCATACAGGTTTCTATAACCATGTATCATAAAATGTCTTTTTTTTTTACTTATGAATAATAGCTAAGATGGGTATAGAACTCTTTTTTTTTTCTTTTAAAGATTTTATTTATTTATTTGACAGACACAGATCACGAGTAGGCAGAGAGGCAGGCAGAGAGAGGGACGCAGCTATTCTAGGTCTTTTGCATTTTTATATAATCTTAGAATCAACTTGTCTATTTCTACAAAAACGTTCTGCTAGGATTTTTGGCTGGATGTGTGTTGAGTATAATGATGAATTTTGGAGGAATTGCCATCTTCATGATGTTGAATTTTCTGATCCATGAGTATAGTATTTCTCTCCATTTATTTTCATCTGTCAGTTCCCCCAGCAATGTTTTCTCATTTTCTGTGATAGGCTTCACACCTTTTTTGTCAAGTTGTCTCCACTTTTAAAATACTTAAATGTTATTGTAAGCATGTTTTTTTTTCAATTTCTGATTTTCTGTTGATACTCTGTATCCACAGACTAAACTTACATATCACTCCTAATATCTTGTTGTCCATTCCTTAGAATATTCTACATAAATGATCAGATTTATAACTGAAAGTATCTTTTGTTTCCTTTTCCCTCCCCAGTCATGTTTTTTTGTTTTTGTTTTTGTTTGTTTCTTTTTTTTTTTCTTTTTCATTTTATCATCATGGCACCCTGGGACCTCCAGAATAGTGTTGAATATAAGACAGGAGAGTGGAATACTTGCCATTTTCTTGTTATGCAAATATATCTATATATATAGATAGATAGATAGATGGCCATTAAATACAGAGTTAGCTTTAAGTTTTGCAGACCCCATCATTAGGTTGAGAAAGTTTCCTTCTATTCCTGTTTTACTAAAAGTTTTACAATAAGAATATGTTACAATTTGTCAAATGTTTCTTTCTACACCTATTGAGATGATTCTATATTTTCAAAAGTATATTCATTTCATCAGTTAATTTTCAAATAAAAATCAACCTTGCAGCCCTACCTAGTCATGGTGTCTTAACATTATGTGGTTTTGACTTGACTTAATAAAATTCTGTTCTAAGTATTTGCATGTAATTTTTTGGAAGTTATCAGATTGTAGTTTTATTTTTTCTCATATTTTTACCTGGTTTTAGAATTGGGAGAACGCTGGCTTCATTCTGGATAAGTTTGTGTAGAATAGGTATCATTTCTTTCACTAACATTTTCTACAATTCACCATTAAAGCCATCTGAACTTGACTTTTTTTGTGGGAAGATTTTTTAACACTGGTTTAATTTCTTTAAAAGATTCAGGGCTATTCAGGTTGTCAATTTCCTCTTGAGTGTTTTGCTTTTTTGGATCTTTCATTATTTTGTATTTTTCAAAAATATGTTCATTTCATCTAAGTTCTTAAGTTCATTGACATTACAGTTCAATATCCTGTTACATCCATCATTCGTGATGTCAGTAATTTGTGTCTTTTCTCTCTTTTTCCTACTTAGTCTAGCTAAAGATTTTCCAATTTCATTGATCATTCTAAGGAATGAACATTTGCTGTAAATGATTTTCTTTATTGATTTTCTGTATTCTAATTTATTGGTTTTTGTCATATGCTTATTATTTCCCTTCTCTGCTCTGCTTTGATGTTAGAACTGACCTGTGTGCTACACAAGAGTGGCCCAGAACCAGCAGTGGGCTTCAGGACCCCTCTCTTCCTCACTGACTCCTTCCTCTCTGGAAGGACCTGCTCCCTTCCGTGATCCTGTGAGCTGTCAGCCTTGTCTTGCGGAGCTGCCTGTTCTGAGGCGGGGCTTGCGTTCTTGTATCGTCCTCAAAACACTTTTCTTTGCCTGATTGACATAGTTTTCTCAAGTTGGCTGGGGCACAGAAACATGGAAGATAGTCTAGAGCTGAAGTGTCTATAGTATTTATTATTGAGAATTATTACTTAATAAAACATGAACCACATATTGTGAAGACCTATGAATACTGAAGGATAGTGCAGAGTGGTAATTATTTTAATAAAAACATATATTAAGATGAATGTCCAAGTTGACTCACATGTGAGGCTAACCACTGGTTATAAATGGCAAACCTGTAAATGACTCAAATGTGTGTCCTTTTACACAAAGACTTCTTGGGACTTGCCAGGGAAGGAGGATAAGGAAACTTCTGTGCTGTTATCAGAGCGGTGACTACGGCCGTCCTCTGGGGGCTGTTGTCATTCCACCTCCTGGATACCTGTGGGTTCATCTTCTGGCTGGAAGTGAGGCCTGTGGTCAGTGTGTTCCGATCCAAGGCAGACCCTCTCCGAGGCAGCAAAAGGCAATTCCATCAGAATGTGAAGGGGGTTGGCCTGGACATCACACTCCAGAAATAAGCTGGATGACGAACTTAGAGATTTAGTAATGAAGAACTTGACATTTTAATGACAAAAATACTATTTACAATAGCATCAAAAAACACAAGTTTGGGGATAGATCTCGCACAATGTGCATGACATCAGCATTGAAGACTCAACATGTGGAGCGATACAGCATGTTCTATGGAGAATCTCTGTACTGGAAAAACAAACAAACAAACGAACACCAGGAGAGAGCGAGCGTGTGGAGACTAGGAACTAAGCCGTCACCTCGGAGCGTCCCGGGGGCAGAGCATGAACGCGAGATCTGGTGCGTCTGTTGGTAAGGCTGAGGTGAGGAGGGAAGGGAGCTGCTGTGGGGCCTGGAGTCCCTAGGACATCCGGGGTGTGGGCAAAGGGGTTTGATAGGATTCACTAAACTGTGGCAGAAGGAGCAAGATGCCATAGCAGGTGTCCTAAGTGTTTGTGTCCACTCCCAGGGATGACTTGAGAAAGACGCTGAGGCTGCCCACACGACTGTCCCTCCCTTCTGTGGTCAGGTTTCCTGGAGAGACAAGGTTACCCCGTCCCCGCTCCCTTCTCCTTCCCGTGTGGGGAGCACAGGCTGCAAGGGGCTTCCTTGCATTCCTGGTTGTGGGACCACTGGCAGCAGGCTTGGGAAATGTCCCTTCCCCTCACCTTGATTGTTTCCTCACATGTGCTGAAATAAGGATCGTCCTTCTTCACTGGGAAGAAGCCCTATACCTTGGAGAAGATGGGTGGAAATGTGGGGAGCCCTCCACATCCGTGCAGTTGAGGAACTTATGGGAGCCCACCTGTCTCTCCAGTATTTTATCTTTGATACATAAGGGGGTGTCCCGCGTGGAGTAGCTCCCTTATGAATAAATAGTAACAAAACAGACGAAAGCCAGCAGAAGTGAGAGAAGAAGCGAACTAGGAAAACAGTAATGTCACCTGAACTCTAGGAAGCAATCAGCTGTAGGTACAGATCAGGACCTCTTAAACTCTCGAGGTTTTAAGCCCTTATGCAAGTAGCAGTTGAGTCCATTCAAACGGTGTGTGTATGCATACATAACCAGCACTGGGTTTCTGGTCGGCATCAAGAACATAGGCTTTATTTCTATGTAGTGTTAAATTAGAGAAATAGTAATTTCCATGTACATGTGAAAGTCTCCAAATGGTGTGCAGTTAAAAAAAAACATATTAATGGTAAACAGCATTCAGTTGCTCTGCTAAACAACATACTGTCCTTGAAAACCACAAATATTCGACTTAGATTTGAGTGGGGAAAGGGAGCGGACGGCAGCTGACATTTCTCGAGACCAACACAAAGGCATAGACTTCGTAGGGGCGCCCAGGAGCACGTCCCCAAGCTGTCCTCTGTCCCTGACTTTTGATTCAAAGAAAATATAATCAAGCTCAAGGTCTGCATGACTTGAATACATGCTTTTAATACAAGACAACTCACTAAATACGATGACGCCAGCACTGCTTGCCAAGTGGAGGGCGTCCCCATAACGAAGGGATGCGTGTGCCCCAGGGCTGGGTGGAGTGGGACTCTCACGGCCCTAAGCTGTGCTTTCCTCCCAGAGCGCAGGCCTAGATCTAACAGCCCTAGTTAAACTCTTCTGCTCTCGACTCTTCATCCGTCCCCATGGAAAGCAGGACCCACGACGTGGTGCGTGCTCCTGGGGTAGAATTCGGAACTTCAGAATAAAGCAGAATACTTTTGTATTCTGTTTGCCCAAGGGCAGCTGGGGTCTTCCTCACCCAGATCACCTGTACTCTGCAGAGTTTTAGGCAGATGCACACATGAAAGAAAATATCCTTTTAGATTCCTTCCTCTGGTTTTAAAGCCAAAAGTCCACGACAGTGAGGCACTCGCTACCCCTTTCTACCCACCCTGGAAACCGATCCTGAGCAAGAGCGCACCATGCGCGGTGAGTAGCGGGGAGAGCTATCCCAGGAAGCACTGTGTGTCTGGGAGAGGCTGGAAGGCATTTTATTTTCAGTTTCTGTTTGCTTGTGATTCCTCGCAAAGAGGGTATGTGGAAGTATTTCCGGCAGGTGGGGGTGTAGGAGAAAATCACAGACTTATAGTGAAGGCAAGTGCCATTAGCCTGGGATCTGGGGGACCCCGGGAGCCGGCTGGTTCCCTGGGGTGCTGGGCACCCCGTTTCAGTCTCCGCATCTCACTGCCAAGAGTGGGGGTCGGACCAAAGGAATTCAAAGGCCCCTCCGAGGCCCAGTGCGGTTTGGAAAGAAGTGAGCTTGACAGGTGTGGCCAGGACAGGAGTGTTGCCTGTGAGTTCACCCCCCACCCCCGCCGTGTGACGGGTGTCCCTGAACGGCGTTGGAAGACAAACCAGGAAGCCTGGTCTCCATCCTGCTTCTGCCACGGGCTCGCTGTGACATGGGAAATTCCTCTCACCTACCTTGGTCCTACCGTCCTATCCGTAAAGCTGAGGCAGGTCGCCTAATTAATTAGCAGCATCTCACTAGCTGGAAGAAACCCCAGAGTCTCACGTCTTTATGGCTTGGACACGTTTCTCCCACAGAATGTGTGTGTTTATGAAACGTGTCTTACTCGTATGCGGAGAGCGAAGACATACCTCCCCACACCGTTCACGGACACACGGGGCGGACTCCGGGGAGAGAAGTGCTCATCCGTAGACGTAACAGCAATCTTTCCAAAGCAAAGCGGAGGGGCATGGCTTGTTCCCCTACACATTCTGAAGTCCAGACTTCAGACGTCCCTTCCCGTGGGGTCAAACCTGATTACGGACACCGCGATGAGAAGAAACACGGCAGGGCCGGTGCTCGGGGCAGAGAACCGGGCTGCAGCGGCCCTTCTCTCGGGAACACAGGAAGGAGGGCGCGTGTCTTCTTCACAGAGATGCCGGAGTCACGGCAGCCTTCTCAGCGGCTGGTACCCGTTATCTGACACCCTGGCCCTGCCAGAGGGACGAACAGCGGCACATCCGATCTGAAGGAAGGGTGCCTAATCTTCCGAGGGAAGGCTTTGTGGCCGCTGGAGATAAATCAGCACGGCGTGTCTGGAAATCTGATCCCAAGAGGGCGTGCAAACAAATTGAAACCTCTTGTGGGAAAGAATTGCCCAATCGAGCATTCCACACAGCAGCCCGCAGAACCGAAGCTGGTTTTCTAGCCCGGCTTCGTAAGCCTCATGAAGACCCCGTTCGACATAAAAACACTGCGATGACCGTGGAAGCCTCATTCAGGGAGGTGGAAGCAAGATGCTCCGGGAAGTTCCTCCTTCTCTGGAGGATGCCCCCAACAGCTCGCTGAGGACTAGATCCAAGTCAACCCACTGCAGGGCAGGACGAAGGGGTGAGGGTCTGATGACCTTCACCAGTTCATCCTCGTGGGAAGCACACTTTCATTTTTTAAGTGAAAATATGCATTTGGATTTTTTTTGCCGGGTGAATGGCACATAGTCCATACTAAAATTAAGAGCGTTTTCAAGAATGACGATCACATGCACGGATGGTCTTAAAAATGTTTGGTCTGCACACCGCCACCCCGTGCTGATCAAATAACCGAGCACTTTATTCTGACTGAAAAAGACGATTGACATAAAAAAGCAATTGCACGATATATATCTGTGTAAATCAAATTGTGCATTAAACAGCAGAGGAACCAAAAAGGGGGTGGGTAAGCCTGAGCAGTTATGACTAACATCATTATTCCAAATCTTTCCATTTAGTTTTCTTTTAGTGATAAAAATCAAGGACTCTCTTACCTCACCAAATTAGTAATATTTACCACATGTGACTAAAGGAAAATCACATTAGATAAGGTAATATTTACCATGTCCACAGCACTTAACCAAGTAATCCATATGGGGCATACAGCAAATTATTGCCTTTCCTTTTAAGGTCGTTACGTTTGCTGCTACATACACTATTTCCAAAAGCCTCGGAATCTGAGCAGGACGTGCACTTCCTAAGAGCGGAGAGAACGCACAGACATGCGCAAGCTCTCAGCCAGAACAGACCGCGGTGTTCCCGCAGATACTTACCCAAACGCGTCTGCTGTCCTTAATCAATACGATTAATAACAAGAACACATATTTATACTGAAGATGGCGAAAGTCAATTTGTTGTGAAGATTCAGGGGGTCCCTGGGAGGTCGGCTTCTGCTTCGTGTGGGCTATGACACTCAATCACATTAAGAAGTGGTTTTCAATACATCGCTCAGAATTCCCCATCTGATTTCTCAGGTTAAGGGAGAGTCTAATTGGATTTCTAATCCTTGGCTAATCATACTAGGCTGGGTTTGGGTGGAAACTGAAAAGTGCTTTCCACCAACCTATTATTTTAAGGCAAGCTCGAATGTAACCCAAATCAGTAGGAAAATAACGCAGTAAGCTCTTTTACTGTATAGATATTGTGTGAAAACAATACGCTCCTTTCTTCGCCACGAAACCCGTCCCCGGCCTTTGAAGCAGCTCTGAAATAATGGACCGCCATGGGCTATTTTCTTCTGGTTTCTATGTTTCAATACCAGGCTTGTCTCCTCTGTTTGTTTTCAGCTAATTGCCTCAAGATCTAATAAGTTAGTGATGATGGGTGATACGCGCCAGTGACCCCTGCCAAAAGAAATATCACGTCACACCCGAGTTGAAGGAGCAGCCCTGATGGGTCAAGAATGCTTTCTCTGAGGGGCTCTAATTTCTTGAGTGGGGGTCAGGAGTGGCATCCGTGATTGGATTGGGCCCTTTAAGTGTCTGCACAAGGAGACTTCCCACAGAGGGAGGCCAATAGATGTGCTTGTCACCGGCTGCGTGGGTTGTCGCATTATTGGACAGCAGTCCCTGCGCGTGGCCCCGTCTGCCGGCAGACCCGTCATGCTGTCCGTTCCCGGAGAGCCATTACCGGAAAATTCAACTTTGATGAGAAGTTTAATCTGGTTCCCGTGGAACACGCGCTCCTGAAGTTTTATCCAATGTTCTTCCCTCCTCGGGGCAACTGAGCCTAATAAAGGAAGCAGACGGTGCTGGTGGCAAGGGGCGTCTCCATCCCGGGACGGCGAGAAGGCTCTGGTCAACATGTGATCGGCAAACGGTCTCCGTCATTACAAGGGAAACCAAGGCTCCGTAACACAGCGATGGGGTATCTCAACACACGCGCCGCTCAAGGAAAGCGGCCTCTGGACGGGTGCGGGAGAACCAGAGCTCACAGGGAGCCGGGAGCCGAGGGCGGCCGGCTTGTCGCTGGCCTTCCCATGCCCAGACGTGCACGCGATGCTCGCTCTCGGGGTGGCCAGGGCCGACCCCCTCCAGCTGGAGGCTCAGCGCCGCGGCCCTCTGCCGCCCGGGGGTCTGGAGGCCGGACGTCGGCGACCACAGTGGCGGCGATCCGCGCACCTCGGTCTCCCTCTGCGTGAGGCTGCCGTTGCCCTGAGGAGGGTCACCGTCCCGCGGTGGTCTCCTCCGCTCTGTGTCTCTGGGTCCAACGTCCCCTCATCTTACAGAACACTGGTCACTGCCTGGGGTCCCAAGGCTCCGGTGTGGACTTGAACGTGATGATTCGTGCAAAGACCTATTTCCAAGTAGGGTCAGAGGCATTGGGGGTTAGGCTATCAACTGACTGTTCTGGGGGCACCGTTCAACCCATGACACGCACTGAAGGAAACGGCTCTCTCTCACACAGAAGCCCGGCTGAGCTCACGGGAACAGGCCTTTGCGATTCCATCCCCGGCTGCCTCTCCCCCTCCCACTCAGTCCCCTCTGCGCCCGTCCCCGTGGTCACTCCCGTGGGTTCGCTCTATCCTCCACCTGCCCTCAGGGTCTGGGCAGTGCTGTGTGGACGCGGTGGCCCGTCCGCTATCTGCCTCTACTCTAGGTTCCCAGGGGAGTCGGGGCTGTGATCAAAGTGGCAGACCCAGTGCCACATTGCCATCCCTTTACAGACACCCCGAGTGAGTTTTCTCAGAGGGAGGTAAGTGGAGATGTGTCTGTCACACGGGGTTTACCTCCACCAGTAGGAGAGATTTCCAGGAAACCCGTTCCAGGCAAGCCGCCCCTGCTCCTGCAGAGGCTGTGCTCCCAGCACGACCCCACGCCTGTGTCCTCCCCACCTTCCCACGCTGCACCTGCTCACCAAGCCGGCTCTGCCCCCCCCGGACTCACCGTCACTCCTGGGCACTGCCACACTCCGCTGTGGGACGTGGAGAATTCCCGGGAGGCTCGCAGACACCTGCCTTCAGGAGGCGGGACAGGAGGAAGTTATAAGTATTGACGATTTTTATGACTTTATTCCTGTTCCTTTTCTTCTTTTTTTTATACTCAAAAGCAAATTATTCTCTTTACCTGACCAAACCAGTTAAACTGTTTGAAATGTGCAAATGTAAGAAGAAGGTCAAGAGGGTGTCGTGGTGGTGAGAGAGACCCCAGGCTGTGCACGGAAGGACAGAGCTCTCAGAAGCATGTGGGAGAAGCAGGTCCGAGAGAGGAGCCCGTCGGCGGGCAGGGGTGCGGAGAGCGGGAGCTGCGAAGCAGCTGCCACAGTCGGGGTCTGGGGGACAAAGCCATGGGTCTGGGGCACCCAGCAGAGCTTGGACAGGTCAGCTGCAGCATTCTATTAATGTCGTGCCCTTTCTACAAGGAAGGCAATGCCCCATTTTATTGATGAGGAGGTGAGATTCACACTCAAAATAATTTCTTCCAGAACCATTAGGCTGATTAAGGGCAGAGTCAGCGTCCACCAAGTCAGCCTGGGGCCAACATACATGTTTATTAATTAATGCACAGATAACTTTTGGGCTGCGAGACCAAAAACGATCGTCAGTTCAGGGAGGAAACTCAGGTGGTCCCCGTGCGCAGGGCTGGGTCCCAGGCTCCGCTGTCTGAAGGGCACGGGGAGGGCTATCTGCCCCGCTCCTGGGCCCGGCAGGAAGGGAGCAGGTATCTGGAAGTGGGAAATGTAGCCACATTGTAACTGTTACGTGTGTGATAGTTCAACCTTCCGTCTACTCCATCTGGTTTCCCAAGTTGACACATGAGCAGGTCTCAATTCTGTTACCTTTTCCCATCAGCGTTTGGCGTATGCTTCGATTCAGATGTCCATGTTTAACCTGAAATATTTACTGAATGAAATATAAAATCCTCACACCAGACAAGGTATTTAACTGTGAAGGTTTGGACTGGGTGCACACTCAGGGAAAAATTCATTTTTAATGATGGATATGGCTAAGCTTATTTTGAAAAAAAGTCTATAGTTATTTTTGTAGCTTTTTACGTAGTATGTCACGCTTCATTCTTTGGTGGTATCATAAACTCTCCTCAAAGAAGTCTCAAGCACACATAGAATTCACATGAGCTTTGAAAGTTGTGTTTGAGAAAGACCTAACCCCCTTTCTGATTGAGATCATGTTTGCAGTTTCCTTTGTTTAAAATATGCCCGAGAATTCTACTTCTGCTGCAAAAATAAATGATAAATTATTTATACATGCCAATTATTTATTATTATTTATGCAAAGCTTGTCCCATTATGCATGCATAAGGGGATTAAATCACCGTTAACCCACAATGCCTTTAGGGGCGTTATATGATGGGCAAAAGGTGACACGTGGGTATTACCGTCGGCAAATATGTGCGTTAGGAGCCTGCACTTTGTTTATGTACACTGCTGCTCTGATATGCTTAATAGGAAGGAAAATGCGGTACCGGAACTGTATCAACCAGTAACCCTCATCCAACTAATTCTAAATTCGATTATCTCCATATTGCATCAATAAGTCGGGCAAAGAAGGAGCTGTTGCAGCGCTAGGTGCAGTGCCGGGTAGAAACAAAAAAATCCATTAGTTGAAGCTTGAAACTTAAACAGGAGCTCAGCTTGCGGGGGGAAGTGTACGACTCTCAAGGCGATGCTTTTGTCATATAATAGCAACATATTACAATCGAGAAGGAAAGATGAATCAGGAAAATACCATGATATTAGGATGTGTCATGGTGCTTCCTGTTAGCGTTCCGAGTTTCCAGGCAAACTCAGTGAAGGTATTTTTTTCCCCAAAATACTAATGCATATAAATGAAATTATTAGCAGCATTCATTTTTAATGGGAATCCTAATGGAGAACTACCCTTTGATCACACGAAGGAGCGTTTTCCACTTCCTAGGGCGAAATTATACCCAATATGAGGATGGGAAAAGCCACCCATCTCTGCGGTGCCCGGCTGAAGGACGCACGGAGCCTTCACGCTCCGCTGCGGGGGGCTGCGCACTCCTGCGCTGGCAGCTGGACCTGGGTCCAGGGGCGGGTCTCAGAGGGGAGCTGGAGTGCAGGCTGCCGGGCCGCGGGGACGGCGGAAGGCCCGTCTGCCCACTGCTCCGGAGGCCTCACCCACGTTGTCTCAGCCGCGGCCGGGCACACCTGTGCGGCTGCGACCTGGTTGCCTCGCCCCGTGCCCGTCCGCCGCGTTTGCTCACAGTGGGCACACGGGTGTCCCCGAACCCTTCTTTGCTGTTAGATGGCGCTCGTGACCTTGGACGATGTGCTGTCCTGGTGAGTGTAGGGATGGGTGGCCCCAGCGGCACCGCCACCCCCTGAACCGTGTCCCGGCCCTGCTTGTTTTCCCGCCGTAGAAGGGACGTCCCTGCCGAGACGCCTGTGAAGGCGTCTCTCCATCCGCGCCGAGACAGCCGGACTCCCGGCCCTTCCACACATCCCGATGACATGGAACGGGCCCCTTCCCTGTTGCTGTGTTTTGGAACTCGTACCCTCCAGAAGCTCCTTCTCCCTCAGTTGCAATAACCCCATTTGGTGATCTAGAATAGTATCTCTGCTCTCAATTTAAGCCCCGTCTCTTCGTCGCGTCCTCAGACAAGGGCTGCTACACACTCTGTATTCATGACGGGTCTATTCTAAGACCTTTGTGAATTTCCAAATTTGCAAACACCACAATGGTAGATAATCGCCCTCATAAAATGCTTCTCAGTATAGCCGAAAATTTTAATCGATGTGTTAAGGCCATCCATGAATGAACAAAGTACTGAAGGTACTTATCCAGCGATTCGCATCAGTTCTGTCGTGAAAATACACTGCGCCGCACCAGGGCACGGTCCGAGGGCCCTCGCCACAACCTCGCCATCTGCGTCCGTTTCAGCCCGTCTGGGCCTCTGACTGAGAGGGGGCAGGGCCCCGGCCCTGGGTTCCCTCGGTAACGGTGGAGAGCAGGCAGGGAAGGCCTGACGTCTGGGACGGCCTCCGGGGGAGCAGCTTGCTGGGTCGCTCAGGGACGGGAGCCGCCGGCTGCGCCCAGAACCTGCCAGCCAAGACTGTGAGGGGCCCCAGGACTCTGCACTCCTGAGGCCCCGGATGAGGGAGGGTGCTCAGGAGCGAGGGTGGGGAAGGTGGTGAGGAGGAGGGGACAGCTTGGAACACAGGGGCCCCTCCTCGGGGAGCCCACGGTGAGACCCCACGGAGCGCCCCCGTTTACTGACTGGGCCTCGATGACTTGGCCGACATGGCCTTGAGGAGGTCGGAAAAGCCCGCTGTGCTTTGGGAAATGCATTTTCCCTGCCCACGGAGCCGGAGCGGAGCCCGTCAGCACCCGGCCCGGACGGCTGTTCCTCCGGCGGTCCAGGTGCCCCTTGCCTCTGCGGGGTCGGGGACGGTGCCCAGCGGTCCCTGCGCTGGCCTCAGCGGGAGCGAGGGGCCGTCCCCGACCTGCGGCCCAGCCTCAGTCCCTGCACGTGCGTCCTGGCAGCAGGGGCGCCCCGGGTGCGCGTGAGCGTCCGTGTGGGCGCGGCTGGGGCGCCGCACATAAAACTGTTGCAAAACACAAACAGGTTGTCGTGTGTCAAACACAATTCCCCGCGCATCCCGGGCGCGGAGGCCGATGCTCGCGCTCCGCATCTTCAAGTCGTTTGAAAGGATAATTAGTGCCTGGCGTCTGTCGGGAGCCTCTGAGGGTTAGTGTCCATCCTGTTTGTCACTGTTTCTCTCCTAATCCCCTCTAATGAGGGTTTATGTTAACACGGATAAGCCCTGGCCGGTGTGCACCAGCCGGCGTGCACCAGCCGGCTAGCCACGCCCACGGAGGGCACGCGGCTCCGATGTCACTGCTCGGCCGTGAGACGTCCGAGGGTGTCCACGGGACAGGCTGCATGGGGCTCATGTGCGCACCCTCATCAGCTCTGAGGCTGGGCACCCGCCCGCTGCCCCGGGTCACTGCCACTGGGCGTGATTGCTTTCAGGGACCTGGTTTACTTTCCGTCCCTGGCAGCTGCTGAAGCAGGCTTCCCTGGGAGGAAGGTGGGCTGGCCTGCAGCCCCGTCCCCTCCAGCACGGGCTCCTCCCTGGGAAGACTGTAGGACGGCCCTACACAGGGACAGTGATGTTGCGTGGCTGAGCTTCCTGGCCTTTGCCCCCAAACTGCTGGGGAAGCTGGAACAGGACCCAGACTGGCCTGGACTCGGCCGGGCCGCCGGAATCAGACGCTGTCTCTGGGATGGTGTGCAGGCCCGTGTCCCCTCCGCAGCCATAGATGTCCCATCGAGGGAGACACACAGGATGGGCAGACCTCGGCTGCTCAGAGGGGCAGCACGCCTTTTGCAGGCTAAGCCTCGCCATGCTCTGTATTTAGCTCTAAGATGATGATTGCAAAGAAAAACAATAAAAAATAATGATCCCAACTCAATAAAAATGAACACCCCCAATCTGTTAGTGTTCAGAAATCTACACCACACGTGCTATTTATATAGGTGACTCAAGAATTCCACATTCAGAGCATAATTTTGCATGCTGCCTCCCATGGGAGCCCCTGTCCGCAGTACCAGACGGGGGAGGGGCCTGCAGGGCTCCTGGAGCGCTGAGCGGGGGGACTTCGGGAGCAGGGAGGGGCCACGCGTCCCTCGTCCCTCACAGGAGGTGAGCGCGCCTGTGCTGCCGTGAGACATGGTACGTGGGTGCAGCCCACACACCCCACGCCGGCGGCCCGCAGTTCGGCCTCCTGCTGAGCACTTGCTGAGAAGGCGGTTCTTTGGCAATTCAGGCCCAGTGCAAAAGGACAAGAAGGAGGGAGAGCTCAGGCCCCAGCTTCCTTGTCCTTGGAGGACGTGTGATCTTTGTAGGGAAAGAAACCTTCTTATCTTTCATACTAAACTCCACGTTCCCAGTGTAGGGTTCCTGCAGGCCTGTGGGTCACTGTAACCCTTGCCCCCAAGACGGGGTGTGTAGCCCAGAGGACACAGGATGAGGACCCGCTGAATGAATGATAAACAAATGAATGATCTGGTCAAGTTAGGGCTGGTTCCGGGGGCGGAATGCGGCAGTGTTGCTTTAGGTGGCGGTCCAGGGTCACATGGGCAGGTCTGTTATCAACGGTCACACCAGTGTGAGAGCAGGAAACGGCAGTAAAGGGTCCTGGGTCAGACGTGGTCAGGGCTTCCCTGCCCCACGGGGCTCCCCATGCATCCCTGCCGGCCTGTCCCGGGGCTGCTCCTGGCTTTGAACCTCTCCCTGGGTGCAGCTCTGCGGGAGATGGTCCCACCTCCCGAACCCATGACAGATAGGACCCGGGTAGAGCTGTTTCCCTTGGTCACTGCACAAAGTACCACATGGTGAAGGGTTTAAGGTGACAGGAGTTGCTTCTTCACGGTTCTGGGGGCCAGAATGAAGGGTGTCAGCAGGGCTGGGCTCCCTCCACAGACTGGGGACATCCTTGCTACTGGTCGAGCTTTAGGGCTGCTGGCCATCCTTGGCTTGTGGCCGCGTCATGCCCTACCACGCCTCTGTCTCTCTGGGGACTCTGTTGTGTGTTCCCGTGCCTGCCGCTTCCTATAGGGACGTCAGTGACAGGGATCAAGGCCCCCAGTCCAGTGTGATGTCGCGTTCATTAACGATCGCTGCAAAAACTTCTATTTCTGACAAAGTTGCATGAGCGTGTTCTCAGGGGGTGGGACTTGCCTCGAGGGAACATGATTCAACCTGCAACGGTGAGGCCATGTCCCACACTCCCAGGCCCGGGGTTTCTCCAGGACAGTCTGCACCAGCCTCCTGACTGCTCAGCCTCAAGCCCCATACCTTCCTAGCCTGGGACTCCTGGGGTCACTTCACACAGGAGTCCCTGTCTCAGGGTCCATTGTCTGGAAACTCAGACTGATACGGCTACTGAAGGCTTGCTGGTTTCCAGGTGAAGGGTCTGCAGCTGGCCGATGACCCCTCGGCAGACATGCAAGAATCTTGGGCACAGAATGGGTTGAGGGACGTCAGCCTCCAGGCAGTGGGGCCTCACTGCACGGGCGACTCAGGGAGCGAGTCCTCCTTGTGGCCAAGGATCACGTACTCATCACCTGCCTAGACCACAGCACCCAGTGCCAGGTCAAGGGTAAGGCCCTACACTCCTGGGACTCTCTGCTGTCCCCGGAGTGGGGTGCCGAGGGCAGACCTGGGACCCTGCATCTGTTCCTCGGCACGACCATGACGGTCACTCTGCCCCTTCTCTCCCCGGCTTGGAGCATGACCCCCTGCTTTCCGACGACGGGACCCCCATCCTCGTGGGGGCGTGGGGCATCCTGCTGGCTCGGATTCTCCTCAGCCCATCCTCAGAGCCTCGGAAACGCAGGACGAGGAGAAAAGCCGCACGGGGCTGGAACAAACGCTCTGTTCTTACCGTGGATGAGGGAGACAAGCTGCCCCCCACACAGCCCCGCCGGCAAGGGGACCAGCTCCTGTGTGGCCGACCGGTGCGGTGCACTTTCAAGAAAGGAAATGCATTTCGGGACCCAAGCTTCTTTTCCATGGTCCTATCACGGACTGCGCACGTTTTTGTAAGGGAAACACACAAATACCAACAAGTTTCCTGCATCAAAGTCACTGCTGTTTCCTGCAGGGCTTGGCCTTCCGAAATGGGGGCCCTACCTGGCCGGCAGGTGGGGCTCAGACCGGAGAAGACAGATGAACACGCTGTGTCCCCCTGGGACACTGACCTAGAGCATTTGACTGGGATTTTATGTGGACCCTATGCCCCAAGAGGCTGTCACCGCGCTGGCTGTTGGCACAGTCCGAGTCACACGGCAGGAAAGTGCGCACGCGGGGGCGGGGGCGCTCCTTGTGGGGGATGAATCACGTCTTCGGCCTCCTGAGCTGTGGCTTTCTGCTGAGGTTGCAGGAGATGGTCAGATTTATGCCTTTCTGGGTGTGCTTTCACGGGCATCTCTCCATCAGGGGCCGTAGTCAGACGGCTCGCGCAGACCCCGAATCCAGTGGGGGCCAAGGGCCTCGTCAGGAAAGCCTCGAAGGCTGAGCTCTGTGGAGCCTGAGCTTGCAAAAACCTCACAGAACGTCTTTTTGTCCAATGTCTTTACAAAATAAATATCAATCCATCCCTTTAAACATTAAGGAATAAAACCAGACCAAGCGTGGCTATAAATGGGTTCTGAACCTCGGGGGGTCGCCGTGAACTCAGGGCTGGCGGCAGAGTGGGGTTCGGGTGGGGCTGACGGGGAGGGTCCGTGCACCCCTCCTCGGTCACCGTCTAATCCGCTCCTTCCCCAGCAGGAGACCCACATACTGAGCATGGTTTCCTCCGTTCAACAGAAACTCATGAAATAAAATCATCAGCTTGTTATTCGGCGCTTTGATCAGCAATGGAAATGAACTTCCTTTAGCTCATCAGACGTTTGATGGACATGTGAAGTTTCCATAAATGCTAAATTCCACGTTCCTGGTAATGCAGGCATCCACAAGGAGCTCGTGCATACTTGGGTCTCAAAGAAATTTAGCTCCCCATGTTCTAGCTCAAACTTGCAAAATGGAATCTGGGCAGGAGCAAGCCTGATATAGGGAGCCCTTGCAAGTGGTCACACCAGAGCTCATGGATGGAAAACGGGATGCAGAAATTAGAGATTTAGGGTGAAGCTTTGTTGTCATCGCAAAGCCTCACCATTTGTTGGCATTCGTGCTTCCCAAGAGTCGACCCTGATGTTTCCTTTCCTGGGTGAGAAGCATCCACACTCCCTACCTTCCTGGGAGAGAGACCAGCAGGGCAGGAAACAGCAGGGCTAGCTCAGGGGAACCCTGGGTCGCTTCCTCCGACAAGGCTGTCGCCCGTGCTCTAGATGAACCAGCAGCAGGGACCTGCTGTGCTCTGGCCCTGGACACTGCCATGGCCTCGCTGTGGCCCTGGCAGCTCAGCCGCAGGTGAATGGATGGGGGAGGTGGGGTCAGTGTTCCCCCTGCTGGTACTCGTTCCAAGGGCCGGCCTGGGGTGCGCTTCTTCCTTCTGCTTGGCTGGCCCGAAGCTTTGCAGAGTCCAGAGCCTTCCTTCTAGATGGCGGAGAGGGAGCTCCTTCTGGCTTGGTGGCTGCTGAGTCGGGAGAATTCACCCGAGCTCTGGCTCTCCACCTGTGGCCCGGCCCACACCTTCCCTCTCTTTACTGGGTTCTTGGGGACCGTCTGTTTCTCAGGCTGTTTGGGAAACCAGTGGTCACTCCCTTGCTTAGGGGTCATCTGCTGCTCTAACACGGCCCCAGGGGACGAAGACCCGTGGGCACACACACCACACCCAGAAAACCCCTCCCACGCCGCAGAGGGAGCCCAGATGCTTGACGACAAGCCCCCATTTCCCCTTCTTCCTGCACCTGCGCCGCCGGTTTCCCGCCTGGGCGCGGCACTCCGAGGTCCGCTGTGCTGGTTTTCCAGCCACGCTCATGGTGATGGAGCCGACACACAGGAGCAGCGGTAACATTTTGGTCATTTACGCCTGGTGCTTCATGAATTTTTGTTTGTTTGTTTGCTTAGCAGAGATGGCCCGTAATTCAGAACAAACGTTCACTCAGGGTTCAAAAATGCAAAATGTTACGAACTCTGAGAACTTGTTAGATCTGCTCCGAGAAGTGAACTGTGAAATCCGTAACAACCTATCTAATCTACACCGAAATCTTTCTTTGTTAGAGCACGCCTGAAACGTATTATCTTGCTCCCAGTGTTGCAAGCCTGGGCGGCAGATAAGAGAGGAAATGCCTCTCCGTGCACCTTGCCCGGGTCTTGAGGGCCTGGCGTTCTGTTCGCCAGCTCCGCGACGGTGTGTCGGACAAGGTCTTCTGAGTCCAGATGCCCCCTCGGATGAACTGTGCTGGAATTTTACTGGGGGAGATGCCCACGTCAACAAAAATAGGGAGTGGTCCAGGGATACCTGGATGGGTCATTGGACTGAGACACAAATCTGACCCCAAATTCAGGAGGAGAGGGGGAAGTGTCGGTGTTCACATCCCAGATTGTCATCAGGTCTAAGGCTCATGGACACCACTGACCACCTCTGCCTCAGTGTCCCCACCGTGCCCAGTCATGGGCTAGGGAGGCCACCTTGCCACCCCTAACAGTGCGATTCAGACTTGAGCTTCCTCCCTGCCCTTGGACGGCTGAAGGAGGCACCGCAGGTCTTCCCAGGCTCTGCAGGGCGTTGGGCGTGAGTGGATTCCGTGAAGGGAGGGTCCCCCACGGTGCAGACCTCCCGTTTATCTCTCTCAGAGCTGCAGGCAGCATGGGGTGCTGGAGTCCTTGCTCCCTCCCCAGAGATCCTGCGGCTCTGGTCTGTGGTCCTAGGCCCACAGGGTCCAGGCATTTGGGAAGTCAGGGTTGCTGAGGGTCCCTGGTGTGTGGTGTGTGCTCTAGGGGCTGCGGTGGGGAGCAGACCAAGGCCCTGGCTGGGGGAGGGCACTCCCTGCCGGCTGTCCCTGCTCCAGGAGCCCTCAGTGCAGAGGGGCCTGCTCTCATGCACACCAAGTGCCACAGCAGGGACCCAGGACAGACACTGCACCCTAGGAGGTACAGGGGACGGGGGTGGGCACAGGAGACCTGGCAGGGGTGGGGTCCCCCTGGGGAGCTGTGGGCAGGGCCACGGTGTACACACTGGGCACAGGGAGGGTGCAGGCTGGGGCACGGGGCCCTGCAGAAGACTGAAGTGTGCAAGGAGGGTCCCGTGTGACCCTGAGTTTTCTCCCCATTTCCACAGCTTTGGAAGATAGATGCTATGTTCATCACTGCAAGGAAGAACAGAGAAGGCAAAACAAAACGAAACACGTGAGGTCCTGTACTGGAGCCATAGAGAGGAGAAAGTGAGAGGGAGAGAGAAAGAGGGACAGAGACACGGGAGAGGGAGGAAGGGATGCGAGAAGGAAGGGGGGCGGAGGGAGGGGAGTGGAGAGAGGGGGTGGGAGGGAGAGAAGGATCTTGGATGGAAGAAGGTGTTTTAAGAAAAGAAGCAGATTGAACAGGAAGGAAACAAAAACAAAAACAAATTCAAAACATGTGAATCTCAAGGAAATTCCCTTATGTATTAGAAAGACCAACAGTTCTTGAGATATTTTTCTACAAAAACCAGAAGACCCATTAATGGAGGCCGCTGGAGGGCAGGTGTTTCTCCAAAGGCCTGGCTTACCCTCTCTCACCTCCTCCCTGTTTCTTGGGTTCACTGTAAACGGAGAGGCGTGTGCGAACCATGCCAGTCCCCAACAAAGAGGTGTGCTCCTCTGGGGACAAGCCCCTCTCCTGAGCCGAGCAGTGGTCTGGGGCAGCCCACTGCATACATGATGAATTCCCCCTTCAAGCTGTGAGACGATCCCCCTCGAGGATAAAATGGGACACATTTTCTCGTCAGCTTGGCCGACTGCCCCAGTGGGACAGGCTGAAGTCACATACTGATAACTCTCATAATTTCCATACCTTAAATAATTTAACGTGAAATCACATAAATAAAATGCTATAACTGAGCATAATTCTTTATACATTTTTCTAATAATCCTAGCCTTTTAAATTAGCATAATAACACTTAGAATAATTGAAGAATTTAATTGCATGGAGCACTGGAATATTATCTGCTGTGCTGGGTGCCTCGATGAAGCTTTGATTAGCTTTAATTTAGTTGGTTTTCTCAATTTAGTTTTCATATTAGATATTGCTGCAGAAGGTAGGGGCACGCGCAAATAAGCCCTGGGATGCATAATTGCTCGTAAGTGCCTGCATGCTTTGCCGAAAATCTCTAGACAGGCCATTCTTGACCTTAAAATACAGAAGAATTCGTGGCTTAAAACGTGAACTATCGCTTCCTTTCTGCCGTGTGTTCGTAATTGTCTAGACATACTGACGTTGCGCTTCAGCAGGCTCTAGGATGGAAGCTGTCCCTGTGCTTCCTTCCCTCCTGCCACCCATCCCCTGCTCCCTCCCTTCCATTCATCCATAATTATGTAAGGATGGCTATATTCGAAACATTCGAGCCCATTTTTTTTTTAACGATAGACCTTCGTGGTTAATGCAGGAATAAATTGTATTCTGCACACATTTCACAAACATAACAGCAAGGAACGATATTCTGCACGAGTCTCAGATGTACAAATACAGTTTCTAAGGCCATTTCACAGCCTCATGAGAAATAGACATCACTGATAAAAAAAAAAAAAAAGATTTTGTTGTAAGAAAAGTGAATATTTGAAAATTTGGATTCCCAAAACAGGTATGTTGGTGAGGTCAGCATATTTTCAGTTTCTAAGAAGATTTAACCCAGGATTTCCTTAGCGATCCACTTTTCAAACACATTTTAAAATCATGACAATGTATTCATTTTCTACTGCTGCACACAAAAAAATTACTGGAGATCTAGGGACTTAAAACAACATGTTTCTATTGTTGCACAGTTGTTGTCGGTGAGGGTCTGGATCCTCGCAGGACTGCAGAGCTTGCTGCTGGGCTGGAGGTCATCTGCAGGCTGGACCAGGAAGGAGATGCTGGAAAGGTCAATCAGGCTGTTGGCAAATTTCCCCATCCTGGCTCCTTTGCCTGATTCTGTCGGACAGGTCAAGGGAAAGGACTAAACAAGACGGACTCCAGAAAGCTCGGGTCTCGTGGGTCCCCTTCAGGTCTATGTGCCACATGTGTACGAGGCATGCTGGGCACCCATGTCAGAACACTGGCTTGAGACAGCAAACCAAAGGATGCCTTGTTGGTTTTCTTCTAAAGAGGCTACAGATGGGGGCGCCTGGGTGGATGGCTCAGTTGGTTAAGCGACTGTCATGATCCCGGAGTCCCAGGATCGAATCCCTCACTGGACTCGCAGCTCCTTGGAGAGTCTGCTTCTCCCTCTGACCTTCTCCCTTCTCATGCTCTCTCTCAAGTGAATAAATAAAATCTTAAAAAAAAAAAAAAGAGGCTATAGATGTATTCCAAGTTCAGGTTTCTCAAGGTTACCATATTTCCAATGTCTAACAGCCATTTCTAAAATTCAGAGGTTACTTATATTCACAGAGGAACAGAAAGTACAAGCTCAGGCTGTCTTTTTCTACCCAACACAGTATTTCTGATCGAGATGTATGTGCGCGTGCACACACACACACACACACACACCCCCCACATGCGTATGCACACACATCCACAGACACCAAAACACACCTTTCGAGGAGAAGGGTTCACAGGATTACCCCTGCCTTGGATTCCAGGACTCCTGGGGGCTCACGTGTGGTCTGCAACAGAAGCCAGCGGCATTGTGCCCTGTGTCAAGCACCGAGGAGCTGTGCCGGTTCCCAGGTGCGGGTCCCAGCCCCCTTCTCCACTCAGCGCACGTGTCTCTGGCTCACTCGCCCGCCGTGGTCTCCATGCTGCCCCGGGGCCCGCACCGCACCTCTCAGGCTCCTGCTTCAGAGCAGGGCCCATCACACATTTCTCCAGCAGCCCGGGGGGTGGTCTCCACACCCGGACACGGGCTGCCGCGTTATAAGGGTGGGTGCTTTGGGTGCTTTGTGATTTGGTGGGTGGAGCGGCTGAGTCCTGGGGCTGACCGGTGCTGCCCACGTACAGGTCCGGTGAGGTCCCCTAGTGTTGGCTTTCATGCCAACAATTGCAAACGGGCTGGGATGCACACCCCATCATGTCAGTATTGCTAATGAGGGGAAGGCCATGAGCTCTAGTGCGAGAGGCCAGGTGTCGGCTTTGCCGATCCTAGCTTCACGGCTATACACGGCCCCCCAGAGGGCTACGTGGAAGCATGGAGCATGAATGTCAGGGCCACAGAAGCAAACCACGCAGAGCTGGGCCCCACCCAGTCCTCTTATCAGAAAACACAACTGAAACGTGCTCGTGTTTTGCTTGTACATCGGCATTAGCTCTGGGCGCAAAGGCCGGGCACGGTCCTCCGGCGTGGCAGGCCGGGTCTGGATACTCCTGCCTCAGGGATCTGCCGCGGCCACTGCACCCCCGGGAGGTGTCTAGTGCAGGGAGTGTGGTCCCGGGGATGCCGGAGAGCCCAGGTCCACATCCCAAATGGAAGTGTTGGCGGTCACGGGGCAACACAGAATGAAAAGGAAGCCGGGGCGGGGGCTGGTGCCGATGCCGATTATGTCAGGAGCTCCTGGCAGAGCCTTGGTCTCTGTGGTTCTTGTTTTCGGCTTATCAGCGGCAGCGCTTCAAGTACTCAGCCCTTCTACGTAAAAATCCCCGGCTCATGCACCTGCTCCACAAACGGACTCTCTGCTCCCACCTCCTCACAGTCGTACGGTGCCCCCATTTCGTAAGGTGAGACCCAGCCCCAGATGTGAGGGAATCTGAAGGTGGGATCAGGTCGTGAGGGGGTGTCTCCTGAAGCCGACCGGTGCCCTGCGAGAGGAGACCCCAGGGATCCCTGAGCCGGGCAGAACTGCGCTGAGCCCACGGGGGTGCAGAACCATGAGGGGTGCCCACAGGCTTCTCTGAAGGCAGCGTGCCTGTGGCCCTCGGTTCCCGCGGCCTGAGCGAACGCCTCCAGGCTGGACTCTGGCCTTTATCATGGCGCCTCTCACAGGCTCACGTGTGACAAGTCTGCTGTGCATGGACGGGATGCTGGTCCCAGGGACACCCGTCCTTTCTGCTGAGCGTTTGGAGGATTCCCTGAAGGACGTTTTCCACAGTGACCTGAAAGGCGGAGAGAGCCCACACAGTAGGTAGAAAGAAGAGGGTTCCTGCCCACGTAAGATGGGGCACTGGAGGCCCAAGAGACAAAGGCGGAAGGGACAGGAACGAGAAGCAGGCGCACATGACGGGTTTGACCCAGGGTCACCATGTGGCGCACCGTCCTGGAGGCCAGGAACGTGGGCTGCCCAGGGCGGAGCCCAGCCATGGCTCCAGAGCAGGGTCCTTTCTGCCTCCTCTGGCACCGGGTGCTCCTGGCTTGGGTCCTTCCATCTCCCCCGCACTGTCGTGGGTCTTCGCTCCGAGTGTCCTCCAGGAGTCTCCTGTAGGGACACTTGTCATTGCACGACAGCTCCCCCAGATAACTCAGGAAGATGTCATCTCTAGATTCACGGCTTGATCACGTCTGCATGGACCTTCCCACGTCGGGCCGTGTTCCCGTACGCCGGAGATGGAGGACTACCCCCAGCCCCGGTCGCGAGGAGGCAGACAGACGGGTGGAACGATCAGAAGCCGCACGGTGCTGGGCCGGGGGACTGAGGGTTCAAGCAGGACTTGGAGGTCCTTGTAAACCTGTGAGATCCTAGGGCTTCGGGGCCCGGCGCTGCTTCTCGGTGTCCCCACTCCCATGCTCGCCATCTGGAGTGGGAAGCCACCTGCACTGTCCCCTGGAAGACACTCTCCTGGAGGACTAACCAAATCAGTGCTTGGCCCGGAGCCCCCACCCTGCGCACATAGAAGTCCCGTGGGCCTCCCCAGTAGATGACGAGGGCTGTCCTTAGCAAGCACCTCTCTGTTTTAGGTAAAAATGACCCAGCCCTGGGGTCAGATGCCCCAGAAGATCCACAGATCAAGTTAGCCCCGAACGTCCGAGCTTTTCTCAATCCCCCCAGGGATCGAGAGAACATTCCCGCAAGCCGCACGTGCGCGGCCTCCTCTGCCTGTGGACACTGAGTGGAGTCGGTAAGGAGCAGAGGGGACTGGCCGGTCACCCAAGTGTGACTGTGTCACTGTGGACCCACACGGGAGGGCCTCTGTGACCTCATCTGCAATGACCGTCCCTTCTCAGTCTTCACTCACGCAGGACGCGCACATGGGCTCACACACGGCCACACGTGCCCACGCACCTGGAATGAGGCTGTTTCTCAGGAGACCGTGGACGGGCGACACTGGAGTTGGGTGAGGTGAGGAAGCCGGTCCAGGCAGAGTCCCAAGGAGGCGTGGGCGCTCCCCGAGAAAACCCACAAAGCCGGTGATTGATTTCATCGTCTTAAAACCCTGTGGGTCTGACAACCGATTACAAGACTGTTAATCACCAGTTTACTGGGAACGCTGGGTGTGCCCTGTTTCAGGAGAACCCTAATTATCCCGTCTCCCTGTTTGACAGGAGGCCGGCTGCCGCCTCCACTGTGGGAACCCGAAGGTGGGACTCGGCTGGGGCGGGACAGCAAGGCCCGCGTCTCTGTTGCAAGAACAGCGAGCGGGAGCACTCACGGACCCGGAGTCCTAGGGAGGGCAGCCCGGCATGTCCGCTTCTGTCCTGCAGTGTCTGGGGGTCGCCTTGATCCCGCCCTGCGTGATGATAAGGTTTGGAGTGCAGAGGAGCCCCGTGACTTGGCCTTTGCTCCTCGGAAGCTTCTGGAAGTTCTGGGTGATGAGCGGCTTGGTGAGAAATGACTCAGGACCCTCCCTGGCTGACCCTTCCCTCAGAGGCCCACGTGCTTATCGTATTGAGAAGAGGTGGACCCTGGGGGCAGCACCTCCCCCCGAGTGTGGACAGATAGCGACACACCCGACACGGACCAGGAGGACCCAGTGCCAGACCCGGGGCAAGGACCTTCCCGGGCAGCCGCTCACGTGGGACAGACTTGGCCACAGGTTGGTGATAAGGGGAGGTCGGAGGTCAGAGCACTTTACGGGCAGATCTGAACACAAGAGGACAACGGGTCTCTGCCAGGGGAGGGGAGGGCTGGCCGTATGCACACAGGCCCTGTCACGGGTGGCGAAGCCTGGTTTCCCTGGGGTTTCTCAATCACTTTTCATGAACCATTCTGTACCACCCCACCTTGTCACAGAATCAAGGAAAAGTTCATTTTGGCCGTGCAGGACACTCAGCTCCCAAAGCATGACTTGATGCTCCTGCAACACTAGGCCCTGGAGAATAACCCTAACGTCAGGTGTCCAGGGTGTCCCAGACCCGGCAAAGCCAGTGCTGCGCAGGGATGGCTTATCCACAGGAGCAGAGCGGCCCCTGTTGCAAGGCGGTGACTGTCACTTCAGCAAGGCAGAATCCCAGCAGAATGGCTGAAGGACCAGGACCCTGTCTCTGCACCTGCTGTGCCCGCCCATGGTCCGTCCCTTCACGGACCCAGCCTGCACCCTCGCCCACCCCGGGCGGCCTCAGGGAGGAAGAAGCCGCGTTCGGACGTGGGACAGAGAGGACCCGCCAGGGACGGGCAGCGTGTTGAAGGACCCAGAAGCAGACTTTCTCCGGGTGTGAAGCTGACACAGGCTCGTTGCAGGTGAGTGTGGAAATTTCCCCGTGCCCCAGGCAGAGAAAGCCACTTGGCAGCTTGGTAACTGTCTCGCAGAGAGTGATCTGCCTCAGCCTGGATCAATGAAATCTTAACTCAAATCAATGAATTAAATGAAATCAATGCATCTTAACCTGAATTAATGAAAATCCATGCTTGAAGAGTCTGGACGTCAGGCCCCACACAGTCCTGCTCCGTGTAAAGTCACAACTCCGGCACCTGCATCGGCAAAACCCGCAACCTGGGGGTGTCCGCGCCATCTCAAAATAAGTGTGACATTTTGGCTAAACCGGGAACAGCACATGACAGAGGGAAGGCCCTTGGCTGGCAGCTGTAGCACATTTCCTGTAAGACATTCAGGTCTATTCTCGATACGTCCTGGTTAACTGAATGAAAGTCTAATCAACGTGTTAGTGACAGAAGCAAACAGTAGCCTGAGCGGAGAGATTTCAAGTGTGTAACACACAGCCACGGTGCATGTACTCAGCTGTGCACACGCTCACACACGCGAGCGCACGGGCGCCCATCCTGGAAGGACGGCCCCGCAGTAGAGAAGGTAATCTGGATGGGAAGAACGCCGTGCGCCGTCGCCTCCTCCTAACCAGGGGCCCCGGGAACGGTTACCACCTTCACACCACGCCCGAGTTTCAAATATTGTCCAGCGGTTTCTGGCCTCTGCGCCAGGGTTTACATGATTTCACTCACACAACAATGGACAGGTTCCTTTGGAGAAACCCGTTTTGCAGTCAACTTTGATTCCCCTTGCTTTCAATATCAAGAAAGACAAGAATCTGGAAATGAAGGGGCTGGGCTGTCGTGGCAGCCTGACGCTTTCGTGGGACGCCTCCCCCCTCGGGGACTGTCTGCGGGGAAACCTGCTTTGTTCATGCGACGACGGGCTGGGCCAGCGTGGGGGTCCTGCGGCCCTCAGCGGGACGGAGGGAACCCCCGCTTTCTGACAGCAGGGGCTTGTGGGTGCCTGTCCCGTCCCATTTTTAATATTACATTTATGTGAATTTTACCGTTTTTAATTTAAATTCAGTTAAATTAACATGCAGGGTATTATTAGTTCCAGAAGTAGAGGTTGAGGTTCGTCAGTTGCACACGACACCCAGGGCTCATCACATCACGTGCCCCCTTCGAGATCCCCCCACACCGGTCTGCCCACGCCCCCTCCGCCCCAGCAGCCCTCAGGTTGTTTCCCAGAGTTAAGAGTCTCTTGTGGTTTGTCTCCCTCTCTGATTTCGTCTTGTTTCATTTTTCCCTCCCCTCGCCTACGATCCTCTGGTTCATTCCGTAAAGTCCACATATGAGTGAGCTCATGCTGCCTTCCTCGGACAGACTTATTTGCCATCGCTTTGGTATGACGGACAGCAGAGGTTGTAGGGCGGCTTCCCACGCTTCCTTTTCTCTCTGCAAGCTGAGAGAAGGGTCGGCGCTGAGGGAAGGTTGCCGACCCCAAGTTCTGCGAAAGCAGTGCACTCCAATCCGGGATGTCCTCTGCGGATTATGAGGTGCCTGAATGGGGAAGCCTCGCTCGTGTCCAAGTCCGGGTGTCACGGCATCCTGCGCGTCACTCGCCACACGCCCCGCTGTGTTTGCCCCCGTTGCTTTTGTCTGGTCATCCTGGTGTTGAGTGTGTGTGTATGTGTGTGTGCGTGTGTATGTGTGTGTATGCGTGTGTGTGTGTATGTGTGCGTGTGCGTGTGTGCACGCAGCAGCCTCCGTTTCTCAGCCCTCTGTCCATGTTCTTTCACGTTCACAACTGGTAGTAAATATCAGTCCCAGGAAATCTGAGAAAAACAGAGGATGGGGCGCCCGGAGGGCTCAGTCGTTTAAGCCTCTGCCTTCAGCTCAAGTCGTGATCTCAGGGTCCCAGGATTAAGTTCCACATCGGCTCCCTGCTCAGTGGGGCGTCTGGTTCTCCCTCTGCCTCGGCCGCTCTCCTGCTCCTGCTCTCTCTCTCTCAGATAAGTAAAATCTGTAAAATCTTAACGAAAGGCAGGGCACATCTTTTTAGTAATTCTTCTAAATGCCTCTCTGCGTAGTGTGTTGTACTAGAAAAAACAGTGCATGTTTGTGGGCAAGAGTGTAACCCCTAAGAATTGGGACAGTGTCCAGTAAGTTCAGACAAACTAGTGAAATTACTGTATGTTTTTCCTTCAAAAGAAGTAAACAAAATGCAAAGTAAATTATAATTTACTTTGTTGTAAATTTGTAAACTTACATTATGTTATAATTGTTATAATTTGTAAACTTACAGTATGTTTATGTAACATGCTGTGTATTATGTTGTATATAAGATATGATATATGTTATGTTGAACTGTACATTACAAATAATATATTTATAATTGTAAAACACAAATGTATGTTTTCATATTATAACTTAAAGTAATAATATAATCACAATTTAATCTGTAAAAGTGATCCATTGTCCCAGATCACTTAGCGAAGAGTCAAGTTTCTAGTTTCCCAGAGCGTCCTGGCTGGTCTCTCTCCCACGTGAGGATAAAGCCCG
This sequence comes from Neogale vison, assembly GCF_020171115.1. NCBI lineage: Eukaryota > Metazoa > Chordata > Mammalia > Carnivora > Mustelidae > Neogale > Neogale vison. The sequence continues at coordinate 314,915,322 of NC_058091.1, read as the reverse complement.
AGAGAGCCAAGTGCAGTCAAGGCTCCAGAAAGTTGTGGGGTGTAAGGAGCATCTCCGAGCAGGGTCTGTGTGGTCAAGCCTCACCATCCGATTTGAATTCAGGTGCAGAGTGTTTAAGGCAAGGACACGTCAATGCATCTGAATTCAGATCGGCCTGCTAGCTAGGAGTCCCCATGCGAGAGGGTGACCCAGAATTCCGAGATCCTCACTTTCTGGGTGAGTTAGAAACCGTCAGATCCAAAAAGGAAGTTCCTCCTCATTACTCTCCAAAGCCTAGTTTTCACACGGACACACACGCCTGCCTGAGCTGCGCTCTCGGTGGTGGGAAGGAGAGAGCTCACGAGGCCTGCCGAGGGGTACAGTCTGTGTCAGAAGCAGGATGTGATCTCCGGCCTTGGGGTCTAGTGTCCTGCACAACCGAGCTCGGCTCCCAGAATCACCCTGGGATGCACCAGAACACAGCTGCCGGCCTCTGTCCGCGATCACTCCCAGAACCAAAAAAGGCAAGAAAACTGACCCGCAAAGGAGGCTCACCTCTGGTCTTACTCACGCGCTCGCCCTCACACCCTTGAAAATCCCCACCTCAGCCCAATTGTCACGAGCCCCAACTGTCGCTAAATTGACTAATTTGGCAGACTCCTACTTGCTCACATTCTTGAGATTACTTCATTTGGGAAAGAAAACAACAAAAACAGCTTGGCTACCAATACGGGCCCATTTGGGACGTGCCTTGAACTTGGAGCCCACTCAAAACAGCATTTCTGCTTCAGAAACAATTAAAGGGTGTCACTGTGTTTCTTATATTCCTCCTGGGTAATATGCAGTTGCCAATGATCAGAAAACACTTCAGTAAATTAGAGAAATGCCAAGAATTCTGCAAACCATAAAGAACCCTATGATTTTTAGACTTCTCATTCTTCCAAGTCCAAAAGAGGCAAGGACTCCGCTGGGTCCGTCGTGGCTGTGGCAAATGCACCTGTTCCTTGCAGAATTATGATGGCCAAGGTGAGGGCTGCGTTCCGGGGAGACTTTCTGCACTCAAACAAGGTTGAGAATTGATGTGAGCCGTGACCCTGGAATAGCTTGTTTTAGTACTAAATGAACTGTCTATCAACATAAAGTTAAGAAGAATTCTTGTGGAATAAAAACACAACCATTTGAAAAGCAATCAGTGGATTTAAGGCAAACCAATCAGTGGTTAAAATAAGCAATTGGGTGAGGTGCAGATGGTTTTTTGCAAGGCTGTCCTCGCCTGGGGAACCCGACCACCGTCTGCTGAGACTGCTCGGTTGGCTCACATTCATGAATGTACTTTTTCTCACATGATAAAGCTGAGTCACTCATTAATTTGTTTGTTAATTTTTACAGACATTTAGCAAAAACCAAACCAAACCAAACCCCAGTAACTGGCACAAAGAATGAGACCCACCACCAGTGGCTGGAACTGGTGAAACACAAATGGGTTTTAAGGAGTCTGGTCTCCAGGAATGTGGAATTTGCAAGTGAAAATGAAAATGAAAGTTGCTAATACAAGGAAGTCACAGACAGCAATCCCGTGCGGCTTTTATTGATTTACTTTCTTCCTCCCTAAGCGGACTTTGGTTGTGGGTTTTCTCGACTGATCTACGGCTGAGGCCTAGAACGGTGCTAAGTGTGCAGTAGGTGTTCAAAAAGTATTTGCTGCATCAAAAAAGGACAGACATTTGCACTTACAATATGCACAAAGGTGGAGAATATTTAGGGGGTAGAAATCTGAACCCACAATCTTCCACGTAGCATAAGAGGGCCAGGTTTTTCCAAAGCCCAGCCTGTTCCCTTCCTCTCTCTCTCCAGGGGAACAGAATATTGAATCCCATTGAGGTAACTGGCAGCGACTCTCCAGTCCATCCTCCCTCGTCCCTCGTGTGCCCAGAGTCCTCTGAGAGCGAGCGCGGCTTCCAAGCTTGCGGAGGCCCATGTGTTTTCCAGGGTGGAGCAGTTCTCACCCCAGACACTCGTCTGTCCTTGCCACAGGGCCTTGAGGACACAAGGGAGATGGGGCCTGGCTGCCCCCTTGGACGCGCACGGACGCACACGGCACTCTGCGCGGCGGGCGAGGCTATCCTGTCCACTCTGAGACTCGGGTGGGGGCACGGTAGGGACCCCGGGAGGCTGACAGCAAAGCGGGACACGGGGATTCCTGCTCATGAAGGCTCCAGAGGCTTCTGCACCTTCTCTCACTCCCCTTTTCCTGTGGATTCTGCCCAAGGGCACAAAGCTTAGGCCTCTCCTTCAGGAGACCCATCAAGAAATTTCCAGATTCTCCTCGGATTCTGTCTTTCAAGCCCTGGGGAATGTTACCCTGCCCTAGGGGCATACCCTAGGCTCTTCTAATCTTCACAATCCATGTTTGTGTCTATTTTCTCCCGGGGGGGGGGGGGGTGGGAGGTGGTGGTGGGGGGGGGAACAGCAACAACAAACACTTTTCTTTCAAAACTGGAAACCAAACCATTTCACCCGGTGAGTGGCTGAATTATTCACTCCTAACCTCACAGGGCGTCTCCCGGCCAAACGAGGGCTGTGGCTGGAAAGAGCGGGATCCCGAGACTGGGCCAGGGCAAGCGGGAAGAGTCTGGTGAGGCTGGGCGCACAGACCCCTGTGTGACGCCCACAAGCCCTCCCTGCCCGTAGAGGCACAGCTCCAACCCCGCCTTGCCCCGGCAGACTGGAGCGCCCCTGCAGTAGTGGTCCCCACGGCCCCCTACCTCCCTGTGCCTTCAGCTGCCTCCCCTCTGCCTCTACACTGACAGCAGACGCAAGTCCCAGCAGCCCTGGAGGGCGAGGTTCACCACAGAACCCCCAGAAGAGGCCCGGCGTTTCCATTCTGTGCAGACAGCCGCAGGAGACCCCAAGAGGATGAGGGGACAGTGTGGCTGCGGAGGCCGCGTCCAGACCAGGGATGCCCTGTGTCTGCAGAGGCAGGAAGAAGCCAGGACTCGAGAGGGAGCGTGGCTCTGCCCGCGCCTTGATGGTGGACTTCTGGGTCCCAGAACCGTGAGAACAGAAGGTTTGCTGTGTTGAGCCCCGCGTGGGCGGGTCCTTACAGCGTCTCAGGACGCGGAGACGGCAGCATCGTCCGAAGCTCTGCCGGCCGCTGTGCATCTCCGACCAGGGGCTGGTCCCGGAAGGCGGATTTGGGCTGGAGGAGGCCCTGCCCCAGGGCTCGGGACCTCTGCAGCCCCCTCCCACCGGTCCCGCGGGCAGCCCTCCGGGCATGAGCAAGTCCTCAGTCTCGCTCTCATAAAGCCGGGCAGGGGTGCTCTGCCCAGCGGGGCTGAGGGATGTGCACGTGGGGCGGGGCTGGGCTCTGCACCCGACCTCTGGTCTTCTCCGGGTGAGCCGCCTGGGTCTCTGCTGCCACCGCGGCTCGCCGGGACACCACGCCCCCCCCACGCCACCTCCCCCACTTGGCTCACTGACCTCACTGAGTGTGTCTCCTGATGCCCGGGTTAGGCCATCGGACTCTCCACTCAGTTCAGACGAAGATGCATTTAGGAACGTTCTTGACGAAGAGGCAGATGCCCACACTGCGGTGACAGTCATGGAGACGGTGCCAGCGGGCTGGGGGGACGACGCCGGAGTCACCTGCTTTCTGGCTTCAGGTTTGGAGCTTACGGGGAACAGTGCGGCGCCTCTTAACCTGCCCGAGCCTCCGTTTCCCCGTTTGCCCACCGGGATGAGACCGTGCTGGCCGCGTGAGGTCCGTGTGCTCGCGAGACGGCGTGTGTCGAACACCGGCTCGTGCAGCCTCGGCTCGGAGGTGGTTTCCGAAAAGCAAGGTCGCCTCATCTCCGTCTCTCGGCGTGAGCGTCGTTGGGTCTGGGAGCCTGACTTCTGCCGTCAGAGTGTAAGGTCTTCCCCTCCGTCCCCTTGGAAGCTCTGCAAACTCACTCACCCGTCACCACGTCCCCGCACTTACTGTCTTAAGGGTCCTAAGCTTCCAGCTCAGTGGGTCCGTCCCCGATGCTGCAGTGGCACCACTGTCTCCACTGTCTCCAGAGCCTTCCCATCTTCCCGGAAGGACTCTGTATGTGCGTCACACCCGGACTCCCCTCCCGCCTCACCCCTCCCCGGCCCTCGTTCTGTCCCATCCATTTGCCGAGTCCAGATCTTTGCAGAAGTGAAATCGTGCCCCGTCTGGGCTTGTGTGTCCGGCAGGTCTCAGCCCGCATCACGTCCTCAAGCTTGCAGGGGTCAGACTTCCCTTCCTTTCTGTGGCCATGGGGTCCCCCGCTGCATCGCGGGGGCCCACTGCGTTTGCTCTCGTCTGCCAGTGGGCGTCGGGGGGTTTCCTCCCGTGTGCTCTCGTGAGTAGCGCCGCCAAGGACGTGTGTGAGTGTGTGTCTGTGATTTCCGTCTTTGGGGCACACCCCATGGGTCCCAGGGCAATTCAGTCTGTGGTGAATGTGTTGAGACACTCACTGATGTTCCATGTTCCCTTTCTAAGAATTTTGGGCATACTGATTCTATCATTCCTTCAGGCTTGTCCTAATATGTGTAGCTCTTGGGGTTATTTTGGCAATTTCTGCTTATTTTTTTGTTTTTGTTTTTGTTTTTTTTTTTGTCTTTTTTTCTGTTTTGTTTCTCTCTTTGGCTTGATTTTGTTGACCAGGAGTATCTGGCCTCCAAACCAGCCTTGATAATCATGCCCAGGGTAAGGGCAAGTGCCGAGCCCCCCGTTTTGTGGGACAGGCTTGGTGTGTTCATGCCACGAGGCGGTTTCTTTTTCCCGAGCAGCTCTGTGGCCTTCTCACCGTTTCCCACAGGCAGTGGGTCCAATTCCTCTTGCTGCTTTTCAAGAAAGCAGTGGTGCCGCTGAGTTACACAAGCCCGCAGGTCCCCATCCCAGGTTGCCGCCTCACTGGTCCGAGGTGGGGTCCCTGGGGAGTGTGGAAGGCCCGCGTGTCCCTGGCCAGCGCCCTCGCCGGGTGACGGTTCACCGTGGCAGCAGGTCACGGGTTCATCTCAACTCACTTTTTAAAACATTCCCGTGCACTAGGAGATGTTCTGTTTGAGCTCAGCTACGCGCGTTTAAAACAACAGCAGCAGCAAACTTGAAATCTGCACTGATTACAAGCTCACAGGATGTTGTGAAGATGAGGTGTGGAGTTCCTCCTATCCTTCACCCAGCTTCCCTCAATTTGTTTTTATAACCACGAATTTTAAAATTTGTACAAATTATATCGTACTAAAAATTGTATTTTACTGACCACGTGATTCAGGCAGGTTTGGCTGTGACCACTGAGCCCACACCCGTTCTGACACTGCTGGGTCTTATGGGTTCGTAGCCACCGAGCCATCACCTCGGAGTGTGTGTGCTGTCTGTACAGTGCGCGCGTGTGCATGCGTAGCATGAGCTGCCGTGTGTCTCTGTGTGTGTATGATACATATGGCAATTGCATGTGTGCATGCGTGTGCTGTACCGTGTGCGCACACGTGTGCCATACTGTGTGTGCATCCGTGTGCCATACCGCGTGTGCATGTGTGCCGTAATGCATGCACATGCGTGTGCCGTACCGCGCGCGCATGCATGTGCCGTACCGTGTATGCATGTGGTTCCCAGGCATATGGGTGGTGCGTGTTATGTGTCTGACTGTATGCATGTATGTGTGTGTGTCCGTGAGTGTCCATGTGCTGCATCTCCACATGTTGGTGCCAGTCTGGGCTCCTACCAGTGGGCAGCGTGTCTCACGTGGTGCCCCTGTGCTGGTGGCCCAGCCCCTGCCCCAGGAAAGGGCAGCGGCCTCCTCGGGGGTATGGCCGGTGAGGCTGAGCCCCAGCCCGTGGAGGCAGCAGACATCCTCGGTGATACACCAGGTCCAACACTACAATGAACACAAGAGGGACCTGTGAGTATTGGATTTCCTGCAAGCAGGGTGGTGGGGATCGACAGGATGGGAAGGGGTATCTCATCTGGAGGGGAAGTGACCTGGTCTCTTGGGGGCGCGCAGACAAACGGGTCATTCCACATCACAGGTCAGCGTATCCGCTTAAAGCTCACAATCTTTGAGCACCTAGAAAACTCAGCATTTCTGCTGCAGCGATGGCCTCGATGGCAGCAGACACGGGGTCCTGCTCCGTCCTGGGGGGACCCTGCTGGCCAGCAGGTCCTCCGCAGGCCCGGCCGCTCTCCTGTGGCAGGCATCGCTCCCGGGCGGCGCTGCGCCACCCAGGGAGGTGGGCAGCAGAGGCAGGCCTCCCCGTCGCACTCCCCAGCTGGTTTCTGGGGCCGGTGCCCTGCAAGGCCCTCTTGCTTCCAGGCTTGCACGGGCTCCTGAGATCGCTGCGGCACGGGGCGCGCACAGGCACTGCCGGTGACTGGGGACTGGCTGCTCTTCATGTGCGGTGGCTCAGGGGTTTGCATGGTGAACCTCCAGGGTTGATCTGTCCAGTGTTACTGAGAAAGCCACATGGAACGCATCCGAGGGGTGTGTGTGTGTGTGTGTGTGTGTGTGTGTGTGTACGCGCAGGCCCGTGGGTCATGCTGGTTTGGGTTATTCACTCGCTGACACCGGTGAACCCGGACCGTGTGTGTCCTGGAAGAGAATCACAGCATCCCCACCTCACAGGAGCGGAGACCTGCCACGGACGGGTGACCTTTGCTAGAAGCAGAAATGCTGATCTGTGCACAACTGGGAAGTGACGAGAAGGGGAATCTTCCTTCTGCCAATTAACGGCGCGATCGCCATGTAATGAAGTTAATGTTTTGTGGGATTTACAGCTTGATATTAATGGTTCCTTCTCCAGACACTCTCCTCTGACTTTTTTGTTTTCACCCAGATTTTTTTTTTTCCCCAACAACAAAAGAAACAGGACAATATGTGAAGGCTCATTAATTCTCTTTAGTTTTGATTTTCCCCTTCTTTCTTTTTGCTTGCCTCCTCCTGGAGGTTAAACAAGAGGCCCGCCATCAGGCCTTTCCATAAACCCTGGTTCATGGGAGGGTGAAGAGCTCTCGGCCGAGGACAGGCAGCTTTCGGTTCCACGCCCTTTACGGCTGCTGTTTCGTGGCCTCCTGGATCACCAATTACACAACCAGGAACAATAAACGTACCGCTCTAATGACCAGGCTTCAAATTTGCCTTGATTTGCCGGTGCGCGTCTTAGCAACACTCCCTCGGCAGGCGGAGACCCTAATTGCAGGAATGAAGATAGATCAGACCTGGGAGAGGCCGGCGCTGGGAACAATATGCTGGCCCCCGCCCCCGGCCCCGCCCAGACTGTCCTGACCCCAGGCTGCCCCGTTAGCACTGCCCCTGACCTGAGGCTGCTGAAAGGACCCTGCCTGCTCCGGGGGATGCTCAGGTCCCTGCAGAGAGAGAAGACAGAGACCGGCAGAGACGGGAAGGCAGCCACTCGGGGACCCTCCGTTGGGGCTGGGACATTTGTGAGGCCAGGATGCCCTCGGTGGTGCCACGGCGGTCTGAGTGTGCTCCCAGGCTTGCCCCACAGAGGCCGCAGTGCCGGAAGCCCTGCCCTGCTCCGGGCCTGCGAGTTGGGTCCAGGGGACGCTGCTCAGACGCTGCCCTCCTCTCCTCTGAAATGAGTGAGGAGGACAATGGGCGGTCAGTCTGGGGAAAGCTGCAGTGGAGTCTTCAAAGTTAAGAGGCTGATTCTGGCAGAAAGAGAATAGGCAAAAGGCGCTTATTTAAAAAAACATGCATTGTTTCATGCTCTTTTGTCCAATATTAGGAGATGCCGGCTTGGAGGGCGAAGCTGCTTTTTCCCTGTGATCTGTCAGGGCTGCTCTGGGAAGAGTGATGGATGCTGTCCATCCGTCAGCCCCTGTCGGGGCAAAGAAGGATGCGGCCCAGAGGAGCCCTCAGGGTGTGGAGGACCCTCGAATGGCAGGGTTTCTGGAACTGGCCTGCGCCGGTGGCCTCCGTCTGCAGAGACAAGTGGCTGCAGGCTGTACCCCCGCAAACAGCAGAGACTCCTTCTCAGTCTGGAGGCCGTGAGTCTGAAATCGATTTTCGTGGGGCCACACTCCCTCCGAAGGCTCCGGGGACGACCCCTCCTCCCTCCAGCTCCTGCTGGCTGCCGGCCCTCATGGGTGTCCCCGGCTTGTGGACACATCGCCCCCATCCCTGCCTCTGGGTCTCCTGCCCCTCTTTCCTTTTCCCTCTGTAAGAACACCAGCAAACTGGATCAGGGCCCACATTCGCTTGGCTTGGTGTCTTCTTAACTAACTGCATCTGCGAAGACCCAATTCCAAGAGAGTCCCTGGGGTTAGAGCTTGATCATATCTGCTGTGGAAAGACACTGCAACCGGCCCCAGGCCCCTGCCACGATGCTGTGTGGAGGCCAACCTAGAGAAAAAGTCTCCGGGACTTCCTTCCCGTGCTCCACCCAGGAGCCCCACGCCTCCTGCAGCGTCCAGGTGTGCCCCTGGAGCTCTGGCTGTCCTCACTCCCTGCTCTGACCACTTACAGAGCCCTCTCTGTCCTGGAGACCACTCCAGGCCACCAGGAGGCCTCACGAATGGCATGAGGATGTCAGCCTCCCTGCAGAGGCCCGCCCACAATACCTCTCGCCAGCACTGCGAAGGACGGATTTGGAGAAACTGCTATGTCTGTGGATGTTTTAGTTATAAAAGGAAATGCCGAGGTTAAAAAGATGACACCCATGGAGGACAAGGGGCGTTAGAGAGGAGTAGGGAATTTGGGTAAATTGGAAGGGGAGGTGAACCATGAGAGACTATGGACTCTGAAAAACAGTCTGAGGGGTTTGAAGTGGCGGGGGGGTGGGGTGGGAGGTTGGGGTACCAGGTGGTGGGTATTATAGAGGGCACGGCTTGCATGGAGCATTGGGTGTGGTGAAAAAATAATGAATAATGTTTTTCTGAAAATAAATAAATTGAAAAAAAAAACACTTAGAATACATACAACTTTTCTTTATTCAAAAAAAAAAAAATGACACCCACATAGTTAAGGTTCCTAGCAAGACTATTTCCTTCTTCCTCTGATTTCCCACCTGTGACTTAAGTGTATATACTTAAGATAATGGTGCCCCTCCTGTCCAAATAATACGGATTATCATAAAAAGTGTGGCCAACAGGAAGGTAGATGATCTTGTTGGCATCCTTCCTTCGCAGAAGTAGTGGGAAAAAATAGCTTGGCTACAGTTGGAATCACTTAGACCCAGTTTCCACCCTAATTAGCGTTTTCTGCTATGAACTTGGCCCTTTAAAAATAGAACATTTTTTTCTTATTTTGATACTCAGTGAACAGCAACTATAATCGCGAAGTCTTGAGTGCTTTTTGACCCTCAGGAGAAATAGTTTGAACCCTGGGAGAAATGAAATTATTAAAAACAAACAAACAAACCAACCCAACAGCAAAACCATGATTTGATTCTGATTCCAGTCCAAAGGAAGAAAGGGGTGACTTCCTTCAGTCTTGCTTGCCAAGGGAAATTGTTGCCTTAATTCAGGGCAGTTGTCCTATTTCGCAATCTCTCCTGCAGAAGGAAAGTTATTCCCACTCTCCCGGAGTGTACAGGAGAGGATGAAGGCACGGCAACGGTCTGCGGTCTCATTCCGCAGTGACAGACCCCACGGGCTCCCTAGAGTTTGGCTCAGCAGCCTTTCTGCGCCCTGACCTCCACACAGGTGCGGGTCATTCCGATGGAGCTTGTTCTGACGGTAACACGGGCAGCGGGGAAGTCTTCCAGGTTCTACTGTAACTCTTTTAAAAGATCTTGTGGTCTTGGTGGCTTGAATGTTTTGGTCTCTGAAAGTGTTAGCATCGTACCTGATGTGTGATTTGTGGGAAAGAGCGTGAGTTACTCCGTCTCGAGAAGGGGCCCAGGCACCCGGGACCGTGGCCTGCCTGGGCTCCTGTCACCTGGTATGCGGCTTGGGGAAGAGCAAGCGGACTGGAGGACCCTGACGCTATCCCGGGCCCTCACCTGCAGCTTCTCCTTCCTTCACCGCAAGGATGCTTTCCCATCCAGACTGCCCAACCGTCATGAAGAAATGGCAGCCTCCCCCTTATGGCATGAAAGAAACGCGCTCCGTGTGACACGCGCATGTGGCCTACTAGGGTTGAGGACGGACAGAGCAGGGGACCACCCAGTCTCCTGGGCACATGCTGTGACGAGGGCTGTGTGATCCCTGCTTCAGGGACAGGCTGAGCTGCACAGAGAGACCAGCATTCTCCCTGGGGGCTGTTTCTGGTGCCGCCATGGGGGAGGTCTCCTTAGTGGGACTATGGTTTTGACACTGCAAACATGTCTCAAACAGGGGAGACTCTACTGGGACCTTTTAGGGAAGAGTGGCAGTGCACGGACTGACCCAGAAAGGAGCAGAGCAGGAGGGATGTTGTCCTTCTGCACGAATCCTTGGGAGGACCGACTTTCAGCCGGAACACCCATCAGCAGTAGGGACGTGGCGTGTGGACACTTCAAGGCCCTGGTTCGGAGAGTCAGACTGAAGGCGGAGGCCGGTGTCCCACCCAGAGGACGCTGGTCCCCATGGGACCCACCCAAGAGGCAGGGTCACCTAAGTCGCAGGACTCAGAACGAGTGGGCTTGGCTGGTGACGCCATCGAGGACCCTGGGAATTGGGCAGCAGGTCCAGACGGAGGGGACGGCCTCGGACAGGTCCAGACTCCAGCCGCACGGTTGCTGCCCAGACCCAGCTGTGCCCCCCCACCCCCGGCACGGCGGGCGAGGGTCTCAGCCGGCCCTCCTCGGCGGATGACGCTGCTTTCCCACCATGTCGCGTTTTCTTCGCTTCCCCTGGCTTCCTCTGACAGCACGGAGACCCCTCCCCAGCCCGGCCTGCCCCCTTGTCCGCTCGTGCCCCGGTTCCCCTCACGTCTGGCCCCCGGGGCCTGGGCTAGGTGCTCGCTGCCGTCCCGGGAGCGGCGGCTGCTCTGTGCCGGCGCTAGGAGCGGCTCCCTGGCGGCGAGACAGGAGCGGTGGGCCCAGACCCCGCAGGAGCAGGAACAGGCTGGGCCGGCCTCCTGCTCCCCCGGAAGCTTACATACCTCCCCGGGCCCTGGGGTCCTGACGGCCTCAGTGGGCCAACAGCAGCTGTTGGGCTCTGGCCGGCCGCCCCACAGGGGTCTCAGTCCCAGCTTCTGGTTGTGGTGGCCCTTCAGACCCTGGGGGCTTCCGCATGTGTCTCTTCCCGCGGAGACTCAGGCACTGTTTGGCTGCCTGGACCAGGGCGATGCAGGGCCCTGTGGGGCCAGCGGGGCGCCTGTGTGACGGGGTTCCCGTGGGACTGAAGCCCCACGTGTGCAGGGCTGCCCGTGTCTGAGTGAGTGAGGGTCCCTGTGAGGGCCAGTGGAGAACTCTTCTGAGGGACTCTCCCCACAGACAGACTGGAAGGGGCAGCGGCTGTCACTGCTCCTTCCTCAGGGCCTGTTCTGGGTCCTCAAGGAGCCACAGAGGCCATGTCTGAGAGCCCATGGCCACACACCTGCTCACCAACACCCTGCACTGTGGGAGGACCCCTGTGGGTAACTGGAGGGCAGCAAACGTGCCTCCTCTGTCATCTCTCAAGGTCAGTGGTGTTTCACATGCATAATGGCATGGATGGATAGATAACCAGGAGGCTGGGACCCAGGAAAGCTGAGGGCAGCTCTCTGCACAGCCCTCCAGGGTCACAGCTCCTCCCGGAGAACTGTGTCTGGTGCGTAGTAGGTACTCGGCTCACGTTGAGGGATGTTGTAGGTTTTCACCAGAAGTGGTGAGCAAGTAGCCCGTGTGTTGAGTGCAGAGAGGGTCCAGGTCCCTGGACCCTCAGGCGTAGCCATGTGGGGACAGGCATGGGCCCCAGCTGCGGAGAGAATACAGTCACAGAGAAAACACAAAGCTGAGTGGTGCGGGGCCTCCACTCACCCCTCTGTCCCGAGGGGCAGAGTCCCAAACTTACCGTCATGTAGAGGGACACAAAGTGACTTTGAAAGTTTAAATGCAGGCACGGGCCGGATTTCACACATCACGTACAGGAAGCCGGGAGAAAGCTCCCCAAGTTTCTATGGAAATTATTTTTTTGCAACAGTCATGCCTTATGACAAGTATCTGTGTGTGTTAGAAATAATTTATAGTGACTGGCATCTCCCACCTACCTGGGGGTCTCCATCACAGGGAACTAGTTGGATTATGTGGGACTTTGCTGAAGTTCTGGAAGTCTCCAACGGCCGTTTCCCATTCATCTAAGTCCCGGGGGTGGATTCTAGCGTCGTCGTTGAACCCAGGGTCCTGTTGTGAAATGACGTCCACTAACAGGGTGACAGACAAACTTCTGCATCTCGTCAGAGCCGCACTGATTCAGTTCCTCTCTCTTAACTGCCTGCCGTGTTCAGAAATACCTCAAGTGACCGAGTCACTGGACACGGCAGGTTACATGAAACGGATGACTCACGTGTGTTTGTGATTGTGATGTGGAGACGAGGCGTAAACAAAGGAGACAGGACAGGAAGAAGTGAAGATGACGTGTGTCCACACACACAGATGGGGACGTGCTCCCCGCTCAGTGCAGTCTCGAGTAGTGGACAACGTGTGGCTTCCATGGGGGAGAGGCAAAGGCTCAGAAGCCTGGGTCCGGGAACAGGCACCAGGGCTTTTGGGCTGTTGGATCGAGGGTTTTTGTGGAGATGCAACCACCTGTGTGGTTGCAGAGCTGGGAAGCGGAGCTTGGAGCTGTCTGACATGCCTGTGAGGGGGGGCCACCCAAGGCCTTTCTGGGGGCCGACCCTCCACGGGGCTGGTGCTTTGGAAGGATCTGTCTGCTGGCAACAAGCGGTGGAAGGTCATTCTCAGCTCTAGCAAGAAAGTGGCTGTTCTCAGAACCATGCCGCGAGCCCAAGCCCGCTGTGGAGCCCGGCCCTGTCCTCCTGCTGGCCGGAGAGATGACAGGAGCCATCGAGTCCATCGACTTCCAGAGATGCTGTCTCTGTGGAATCTGAGCACGCTGGACACATACGTGCAGATAAACCTTGTCTCCCCCTCCACCCACTGCTGTGTGTTCATACCGTCCCAGACCCAAGGCTCTCCCTAATCGTGGCCATCAGCATGCTTCGTGGAAAGTTCCCATAGCAGAGATCACTCATCCCATTTGCTTATGAGCCCTGGGTTAGGATGGAGAACGCCACTGCCTTGGATTGTTCTGGAACCTCAGAGTTCCCGAGGCTGGGTGAGAGAGCATCCCGATTTACATCAGCTCTTCCCACATCCCAGTGGACGGGTTCTGATGGGGGCTGTGCACCACCCGCTTCAGCCCTGGGTCCTAGGGGTGGGCCTGGTGGTCCACACTCCTGACTGCTCTGGCAGGCCCGGCTCTGTGCCCACCGTGCCTGTCCTCAGCCTCCCCCAACCCTGCACCCGCACTCATTAACGGACCACGCTGTACCGGCCAGCTGTCCTTTTTGAGGCCATCACCTGCCAGTGCTTGAAAGCCCTTGCCCCGGGCCAAGAAAGCCTGGAGAAGCCACAGGGAGATGACTTGATTCTGTGCCTGCTTTGAGTGTCCACGTGGGGACTTGCTGTCGAGGTCAGAAGACAAGTCTTGGGATTGAAGTTACAGTGGAGAACCACCTATTGAACAAGGGCACCACTTCTCCCCGAAACACTCTTTCGTGTGACACCCACCCAGGCAGGGCATCCCGTCGCATCTCTGTTCTTTGGTCCTTTGAGGGTCTCCATGGTGCCAGGTAGGAGAGGCGCTGGACATTGGCATGTCATGTGTCTGGGGTGAGGCTTCTCCCAATCCCCGTCCCAGGGACCCGCGGGGCTGCGGAGGACAGACAGCCGCTGACATGCGTGTGGTTACGAAGTGGCCCTTGAGAGACAGGTGGTCATCGCAGCTGTCCTTGTCCCGTCCTTCCGGACCTGGGCCCTAGGCTCCGCTGGGGTCTGCGCTGGGGTGGCCCGGGCCCACGCTGCAGGCCGCTCGGCTCGCGCGCTGAGGCCACACGCCGGGCGAGCTGCCCCCGCCGCTCCAGGGCCGCGAGCCCGCACGGGGGAGCTCCGTCTCCTCTCTCCGCCTGCCCAGCAGCTGCGCCGTCCCGCGGACCGGCGGCCAACCCCCGCGAGCCGCACCGGTGTGCGCGGAGCCCCCGGGCCGGGCCGCGCTGGCCCTGAGCACACGCCCCGTCCCGCGACTCCCTGCGCTTGGTTTTGGCGCCGCCGCGTGTGCGGCGACGCCCTCGGCTTCCGCGCCCGGAGCGCGGGGCGCAGCCTGGGCCTGTGACCCGCACTGGGGTGGCGCGAGGGCAGGAGGGGTTTGGACCGGGGGACAGACGCCCCCAGGAAGCGGGCTGTGGTCGGGGGACGCAGCCCGCGGGCGCCTGGAGCACAGGGCCGGGGGCGGGGGGCGGCCTGCCCGGCAGCCTGGGGTCCGGCCCGGCCGCGAGCAGGTCGCGCCGCAGGGTGAGTCTCCGGGTCGCCGCGGGACTGCGGGTCCGGCCCCGCCGCGCACAGGCCGGGATGCGCCAGCGCGGGCTCCACGTGCCGCGGCCGGTGCCCCGTAGGCTGCGGGCGAGCTCGGGCGGTGCGGGGTCGCCCTCCTCCCCGCGTCGCTCCTGGGTCCCCTCCGGCGCGTCCGTGCCCCTCCCCCTCCCGCTCCCAGGACCGTCGTCAGAGCGGACCAGGGTCGCCCCGCGACGTGCCCTGCCCGCAGCCGCCGACGGCCGCTCCGCAAGCGGTCACCCCGCGGCCCCGCGGCTGCGGCTTCGGGGCGGGAACTCGAGGCGGCGCGTGGCGGCCGGACGCACGGCGGAGACCAGCGGTCCGCGTCCGCGGTTACGGCGCCGAGTAACGGACACTTCCGGTCCTGCGGGCTGGACCTGGCCAGACAGAGGTCCCCGCGCGGCCTGCGGGGGCATCGCCGGTGGAGCCGACGGCCGCGCTCCGGCAAACGCAAGTTCCGAGGAACCGGGGGGCAGGCCTCGCGCCGCTGGAGCCCCCAGGCAAGGAGGCAGCGGCTTTCGGCGTCGGGAGAGCCCACGGGAGGCCCGAGCCCCGAGCGTCCGGACTTCCGGCTGAGGCTGACATGACTTCCGGCGGAGCCCGCAAGCGGCCCGACTTCCGGCTGAGCCCAACGTGACTTCCGGCGGGGCCCCATGTAGCCAGACTTCCGGCCGAGCTCAATGTGACTTCCGGCGGAGCCCCATGAGCCAGACTTCCGGCCGAGCCCGATGTGACTTCCGGCCGAGCTCCACGTGACTTCCGGCCCGGCCGTGCGGAAGGCGGCTCGCCGGCTGGCGCCGCTCGGACTGTGCCGTCCGCTTCCGAGCCTCGGGAACGCGGCGCGGGCGCGGGCGCGGTGCAGGATCCGCCGCAGGCCCGTGGTGGAGCGAGGCGTGAGGGGAGCCTGGGGCTCACTGCCGCCGCGGCGTCGCCATGGCCGGCCTCTCAGCTGTCGCGGACGCGCGGGCTCCGGGCTCCTGCCCTTCCCGCACCGGCCGCCCGCACCTCGCCCCGCGGACGGAGCGCGCAGCTGCTCCCGACGGCCTGGGACGGCCGCGCCCCGGGATGGACCCCGTGAGCCACGCGCTGCTCCGGGCGCGGCCTGCACGAGCGCTGCCCGTGTCCGCGACCCCGGGCGAGCACGAAGGGGCACAGACCTGCGTGGTCACGCGCGTCCCCGCACACCTGTTAGCAGACAGGACGGCGGCGGCACCAGCAGCCTGGGAGGTGGTCATCGCGGGCTCAGACGCCGGCGCCCTCGTCTCTGCAGACGTGTGGTCAGCGGGGACGGACTTTCAAGTCCGGGGCACTAACCAGGACGGTCATCCCGAAGCCCGTAGACGGCGTCGCCCCACACGCCTGCTCCTTCTCGGATGAGAGCCGACTCGTCCCCCCGTGAGGCGAGGACTCCGCGTGCGCCGCAGCGGGTTCGTGTCCTTCCATGCGGTTGAACTGGGGCCAGCCCTGGGCGGTCGGGCCCCCCGGGGTCTGTCCTTTCCCCGTGGGCGGGCCCTCGGCAAGGTGCTGGACAGCTCTGGGCCTCAGTTTCCTTGCAGGGAGGACGGGCGGCTCGGGAGGAAAGCCTTGCGTGCCCTTCCGGACGTGAACGTCGTGTGTGGCGCCGCCTGTCCCAGGCTCCGGCAGCTCAGGTCTGTGCTGCACTGTCCGTAGGGCAGGCCCGACAGGCCCTCGTCCCGGAGTGTCCGGAGCCGAGCGGCTCTGCGCGTCGTGGGACGAGCTCACTGGGTGTCGTCAGCTGCTGCTCAGCGCCCGGTTCACTGCGACACTCGTGTTGGCCTCCGACGCCTTGCAGAGACGGTCGTCAAGGAACTCTGCCCAACGGACCTTGATTTCCTTCCTGGGCTTTAGCTGTGAGCGCGGATGCGGGCTGTGGCCTCTCCGCCCTCGCCACCCGCAGCTCTTGAGCCCCTGTCTGGCCAAGTGCGAGGGGCCGGTCCCTGCGCGTGGGGCCGGACGCTGGGGACTGAAGCGGAGAGGTGCTGTGGCGTCCAGGGCGCAGGCCAGTCTTCGTCGGCCGGAACAGCGAGTTTGAAATGAGACACTCATTAAGAGGAGAGAATGCGAAATTGTCTGCCCCACAACTCAGCAACACAGCGCTCGCCAAGGCGTGGGTGTCTGCGCTGCTCTTTGAAATCCGAGCCCAGGTCTCTGTAAATCGCCCCCAGATTACCGCCTGGCATCACCGTACATGCCTGAGAACACCGGGAACGCCGGGCCTCAGCAGCCAGGAATGCTCGGATCACTCGGGGCGAGCGCGCCCTCCCCGTCTCCGCAGCGAGGACGAGGGGCAGCGCATCACCACCGGCAGCAGCTGGATGCGGCCCTTGTATATCGTTTTCGTGTACGTATTAGCAGCCGTCCACGCCCTTTGGCAAAGTTTCCGAGTGCCCGTTGCCATCAACAGCAATAAACCTTTGTGTGCACATGTGGCAATTATCACCTGAAATAAAGGATCCCGGTCTTGAAAAGGGGAAGGCCTGGCAGAACTGGCTGGGAAGGAGGCCCGGTGGTGACTCACCTGCTGGGCACTTGGTTAATGGTTAAACAATCAGGCGTTAGCTCGCGGCCCACTCGGCAGAGACAGTGCGTGTGCGGTGGGCGGGCCGGGAACAATAAGGCCCTTTATGTCGCTCCCCCGGAGCCGATGCAGTCATGTTCTGCTGCTGGAGGGCGGGCACCAGCGGGCTGCAAGCAAGGACGGGCCTTCAGAGCGGGTGCTGTGCAGAGTCGTGCGGGCGCGTTGTCCCAGGCGAGGAGGCTCCTGAGGACCCGGCCCAGGGCCCCGCGCCCGCCCGGGAAGGTGTGCTGTCATCTGGTTGGTGTCCCGGGTGCCACGGGACGAGTGTGTGTTCCCAGGGTCCCCCTCTGGTGCTGGTGGAGGCTCCGCTCTGAGCGCGTCAGTGGGTGGCTGGTGCTTGCAGGACCTCGTGAGAGCCCGGTGCTGCCCTTAGCGAGGTGGGTGTGGGGAAGGCGGTCAGGACCTGCGGGCTCTCCTTGCCCTGCTGCTCGGCCTGCCCCTACCTGTCCCTCCTCCCCCTGCCTCTGTCAGCCTCTCTCCCCTCCGGACACCCACCCTCCCCACCCTGCACACACTCTTCGGCCCTGCTTGAGAGCTGCCTCGCCCCTGCTCCCGCGTCTCTCATGACCGGTGCTCCTGTCTGCAGACACGTGTGTCCGTCTCCAGGCCCCACGTCCTCCTGTCCCTCCACCTGTCCTGCTCAGCTCTGCAGTGTGCAGAGTGACCGGGCCACTGCGGACATATTAACACCCCCTCGCCTGGGTCGGAGCCGTCCCATCCCCCTCCACGTGGCATCTTGTCTTTCCTCTAAGACAAAACAGTTGAACTCTGACCGTTGAAGCGGTTGAGCCACGCGGAATGCGGCCTGATGTCCCCTTCTTGCTGTCGGAGCACAGGGGAGCCCTGAGGCCTGTGGCCTGCAGCTTCGTCCTCCGGACGCCTGGACGACCTTGACACCCTGGAATGGGTAGAAAAGCCACGGGTGGCCTGAGGTTCCGGCCGGGGCTGTCTCCACCTTGAGGGGCAGGGGTCTGAGGCCTCTCTCCCCACGAGTCCCAGCTCCGTGAGGGCCTCCCACAGCGTGTCCTCACGCCGCAGTCACCCCCAAGTCCCAGGGGTGCCCTGAGAACCAGCATGCCCCCGGTACACGCGGAGCCACGTCCCCAGAGGGAGCGTCCGTCGTCATTTTCATCCCCAGCTCCCTTTGCCACTCACTCTGGCTGTCGAGCGTGCCCCGAGCCCGCTGCTTCCACGGAAGGGCAGGATTGCAAAGGCCAGCGGCTGCTGACCCGTGTCTTCTGACCTGGTGATGGATGCAGAGGGCAGAGCAAAGGCAGAGAGAGCTTTGGTGCAGCTCCGAAGCCTCATGTGATGGTCCCGCTGCCCTCGGTGTGTCCCGGGTCTGGGAACCCTGCGGGTGCTGAACGCCCAAGACAGCAGCGTGTGGGGCTCTGTAAGCATGACCGCTAACGGCGCGTCAGTGCCTCCGAGTGCCCCCCGCACCGGCCCTGTGAGTGCCCCTGCTCGGCCAGAGCACCGTCTGTGGCTTGGGCTCCCAGTGCTGTGACTGTGGCGCCTGGGGAACGGCCAGCTTGAGCTGGGTTGGCCACTGTGCGCAGGGTCTGTTCCTGCCCCTCGCGGGCCCGTCGTCCTGGGGCTGAGTCACCAGCCAGGGCGGGTTCCCTAATACGGGCCGTTTATTCCTCCTAGAGATTGTAACTCGGGAGGACAGGACGGCTCGCTCAGTCTGAGAACCCCAGCGTCTCAGGGGAGCTGTTTCCTGAGGAAGGGATGTGCACAACGAGCCTCAGTTTGTATTTTGTTTAAAAGAAAGTTGTGTTTTGTATCGTCCCAAATTCATAAAATGTAGCTTGTTTTGTTGAATTAATTGCACATCCATTCAAACTTAAATACAGGATGTTAACTTTCATCAAGCCTGGATAAAGACTTTCCCATTCTGCACTAGAAAATGGCCCTGAACCCCACTGCGTGTGTTCTGGGGGCAACGTCCCACTGGAGGCTGCATGCCCCCCTCCCTCCCAGGGCTCGCGTCCCATGGCCCTGGAGAGAGTCCGGCGGACACTCCCACCACACGCACATCCTTCCTCTGCTGTGGGCATCTCGAAGGGCCTTCTTTCTGCCCCTTCCCATCGGGGACAGAGGGACCAGCCCGCCCTGTGGAGGGCTCTGGTGCGGCCAACATCTCGTGGGTACCCCAGAGCGGCCGGGGCCACGTCCTGCTTCGTGCGGGCGTCAGGTCTGGCAGGGAGGCGTCTCGGAGAGGACGCCTGCTGGAGGCCTGAGGAAGTAGAGTCAGCTCAGCTGCTTTAACAGAACACCCCAGATGGGCAGCTGGAACTGCAAACCTGGCCTTCGTCCTCACATTCTGGAGGCTGGGCGCTACGGACCAGGTGCCAGCAGGACCGGGTTCTGGAGAACACTCCTGACATGGCACAGAGGGAGGGAGAGAAGGAATCTCTGTCCTATCTTACAAGGTCTTCCACACTCCTGACATGGTCCCCTCCACAGACCCCGTCCCCATGTGCAGCCACGCTGGGGGTTAGGAGGTGGCCTACAAAGGCCAGGTCCCGAGCAGAACTGGCCACATGAGGTTGGGGGAGAGGGACGGGCCTGGTGGTGGCCTCTCGTGGCAAGTCGGTCAGTCCCTGCAGCTGGAGCCAGGCCCTGGGGACAAATGGTCACTGCAGGGGCTGGTGACCACAGCAAGGGCCTCGGATTTCCTCCTGAGCTGGGCAGGAAGCCTATGAGGCACGTTCCCTATAGTAGACTGTTTTCCTGAGGAGCTGCAGGTTTCTAGAAAGATGGAGTGCGATGTAGAGAGCAAAGTACAGAGAGCTCTTAGATAGTCCCTGAACCCTCGCGGGCATGCACACACACATGCACACACAGGCACACGCACAGGCACACAGTCACACACAGGCACACAGTCACACAGTCACACACAGGCACACACAGGCCCCATACGCTAACACATGCACGCACAGAAACACACATGCACACGTGCACCCTCACAGACATGCTTGCTCACACAGGCACATGTGCATGGATGTCAGGGCACGAGGCATACGTAGGCTCACACAGGCAAACACACGTACACAAGGCATACGTGCATACACGTGCTCATAAGATACATGCGTGCACACGCATGCATACAGAAGCACACAGTCCCATGCACGAACCTACAGGCACAATGTGCTCCCAGGTCCATTCACACACACACACGTGTCCTCAGAGAGACACACATGCACACACAGGCACACAGACACACATGCCGGCACACACAGTCACATGCAGAGACACGCGTACACACAGACACACACAGAGTTCTCCATACTATCAACATCCTGCCCCGGTGTGGTGCATTTACTACAACTGATGAGCCCGATACCAGCACAGTGTCGTTAACGAAAGTCTGCAGTTTACGCCAGGGTTCACGTTGGGTTGTACGTTCTGGACAAACAACGACGCATTTCAGTCACTGTAGGATCACACAGGGTGGTTCCCCTGGCCTAAAACCCTCTGGGTTGCACCTATCCCTCCGTCCCTGCCCCCACTCCCTGGAACCACTGATCTTTTCACTATTTTGTCTTTTCCAGAATGCCCGGTAGTTGGGATCACAGAGGACGGGGCATTTCCAGCTTGACTTCCCTCACTGAGTGACATGCATTTAATTTCCCTCCATGCCTTTTTGTGGTGTCGTAGCTCGCGTCTGTGTGTCATCACTGAATAACGTTCCGTTTCCTGGAGGGTCCGGGTTTATCCACGGGCCTGCTGAAGGACACCTCATCTTGCCATCAGTGTGGTAATTACAGGTACATGTTCTGTCAGCATTCACGCACAGGTTTTGGCTTAGACATAGCTTTTCAGCCCATTTGGGTAAATCCTAAGGACATGGGTCCTAGGTCACGTGGTAAGAGTGTGCTTAGTTGTGTAGGAAACCGCTCTACTGTCTTCACGGCGACTGGACCACTTTGCATTTCTGCCAGCAACGAAAGAGCATTCCGGCCACTCCACATCCTCTCCAGCATCTGCTGCTGTCAGCGGTTTGGGTTTTAGCCATTCTCATAGCTGCGCGGTGGCCAGTGAGACATTAGGGTCAGAGAGGCCCCATGAGCTGATCGACATTCTGAAAGGAAGACTCTGGCTGCTGTGGGACAGCATGATGGAGATCAACAAGGATGCCTCAGAGCAGCCCGGGCGAGAGGTGACGGGCTGTGGGCAAGGAAGGAAGGAGATGGTGCGTGACATCATTGGAAGAAGGACCTCCAGGCTTGCTGATGTGTTGGGACTGGGGAGAAGATGGGAAGAGGGATCCCGTGTCATTGCTTTAGCCATCAGCGGGCTGGTGGGGGCTCCCAGGGAAACAACTCAAGCAATTTATTCTGTACATACTGAGCTTTCAGTTTCTGGTGGCAGTGTCAAGGAAAATCAGGGTTTTTAAGTCTGAAGCTTGGGGGAGAGATCAGTGTTGGGCGTATGAATTGAGCCTCACCCAGAGCACCCCACCTCATGCTGACCATGCACCTCCTTTTCTTTTTTCCCTGCCACTCAAGATCTTAGTTCAAATCCCTTCTTCAGGGAAACCTACCCATATTTCTCCATGAGAGTAGTCCTCTTGTTCCTTGTGCCCACTGGATCCAGAATTCCCTGGACCCGAATAGCCGTGGAGTTTGTATTCATGTGGTTTGTGTCTCTTCTCTGTCATGCTCTTTAGTTAGGAGGTTCTGTGAGGCCCTTCTCCGTCGGCCTCATTCACTGCACCCCATGCCTCCGCAGACCTTCCCACGATGTGCTCCCAGTAAACACTTTTGAATCAACAACTTATTGAAATACAATGTAAAGAGCTTCCAAGGGTCTTGGGATGGTACGAACTATAGCTAGATATCAGAGCAAGAAATGCAACAGAGCATCATGGCTACTTAGGGACAAAACTGTCCTCTTAAAATTATACAACTGAGTATCATTTATTTCTTTTCTGTAACTGTCTCAATAGTTGTCACGACCAAAGCAGTAAATGTCCCCGGTTACCGCAGCTGACTGCGTGTCCCATCCCCGCCTTAACGCTCCCTTCCTTTCTGATCCTGGCGGAAGTTCCCCCTCAGCCCTTCACAAACCAACAGGCTTCCACATCAAATGTCAATAAAACAGACTCAACTGACTTCCAAACTGGTAAATGGCAAACTGGAAATCTGGCCTATGCTGAGAAAGCATGGTTAATAATTTTTATCTGACAATTTTAAGATTTGAAATAGTGATTACATAGCCAGCTGCCATGAAAATATGCGCTGAAGAAACAAAACAAAACACGGGCTTAATTGTCTTATCATCCCTGGGAGCTTTCTGAAAACTTAAGTCTTACGTAGGATGGGCTTGTATGATATCTCAGATCTGGTTCCACATCTAGTATTACCTAATGACAGATGCAAGGGGCTTGGTTTACAGAATCCCGGCTCTCCTTATGGAGCCGGCTCCTAAGCCCCGGGAGCCCTGGAGATAAGCCTTGATATTTACATGCAGCAACGCCCCGATGATGCAATGCGGTTTCCCAGGTCAGCCTAGTTTGTTTTGCTAAACTGAACGTATTGTAATCCCAAATTCTATTCTACACCAACATCAATTAGTTAGCGCTGACCTAATGATAGTGACCTTGCTACATATTACAGTCAGCTGATACTTTCCCTAATTAGAGGAGGCTCCAATTATAGCTCCCCAAAGGTCGGCGCTCCCGGCTCTCAGGCTGGGCAGAGGTATTGGTGCTGATATGGGGGCCGTGGACATTCGCGGCAGGAGCCCAGTGAGGCGATGGCATCGCCCCGGACGAGGCTGAACTCCCACACCGGAGTTTCTGACCCTGTGGTGTGACTGTGCACCGTGCTCCACGGGGGCCGAGAGCGACTCCTCTCCTCTGTCTCGTGTTTCTCTCGCTCTTCACTTCCTTTTCTGGATCGGAAAAACTACACGTCATCATTTCATACACGCGAGCAGGTGTCACTCTTCTCTAAGCGCCCTTCTGGGTGGTGTTTCCCATGTTTTGTGGCCGTTGAATCACTAATATAAAATACTCATTTGCATTTATTTAGTTGAAACATTGTTTTTAGTCCGTTGGTGAGTGTGAGGCTTTCAGAGGCTTCCCATTCTGTGAGTCTGATTTGGAGATGTGTCTCCTTCACCGCCTCCTCATTCTCTCCCCCACCGGCCGCTTGCAACCCCTCTTGCCAAAGCATATTCTGCGAACCAGGCTGGAGACGCTCTCTAGCCGCTGAGGAAAATTTGCCTTAACCCTCAAAGTGAGCAGTCACATCCCATGTGACATTCTTACGTAAAATGCTACCATGTTTTACTCACAAAAACAAATCGAATAACCATAAAAATGAAATGAGACATATTAAGACAATGCTTAAAACATGCATTTTTTCCACTAAAAAAAAACAGCAGTGGTGTTTTAATATTGAGATTGTTGTTGTCAATAAGACGAGTGTCCTCAAGTGAAAAATACAGAAAAGCAAGAATATTTATTACATGTGTATGCAATGGTCAAACAAGGATGTTTTCAAAATAAGGCAGATATCAAATGGATTTTATTTACATGTGTGTTCCAGCTAAGAAAGTGACTTTGGCCCTTGAAGCGATATTTACCCTGTGGACGGTGTAACTGTTTTAATCCTCTAAAAGTAAAGCAAAATTTCCCTTCATAGTGAGCTAACTGGGGTCTGCAGGGGCACGGCCCTGACGAGCTCCGTGGCCAGCAGTCCATTGTCTCTGTACCCCACGTCCCCCAGGCCACACACGCCGGCACTGACTGCCGTGCCCGTGCACGCTGAGCTCCCGTGTAGCGCAGCAGCGTCAGAAGAGCCCGCCCGCCCACCGATGAATGCACGCATTTGCGTGTCCTGCCGAGTTCGTCACACCTGCGCTCCTGGCACTCGGAGCTCCTGGAATGTGGTGGCGGACGAGTGGGAATCTTGTCTTTTGGGGAGAGATGGATGCTTCTTTCTTCTTCTCCCTGGGTAGAAAAGACCCATGGGGGGGTGAACCTACCACAGTTCGAGGGCCTGCTTTCCGTTCGAGGGGTGACATCGACCCCAGCTGCAAGGCGGGCACCTCCATGGCATGGGCGGCCTCAGAGGGCTCCTTGTTTCTTGCTTCCGTGCAAGGAAAATAGATTCCCTGCTCGAGTCAACGAGGCGCCTGGTGAGTTTTCTGGGAGGTAAAGAACCATGAGCCCTTTTCCTGACACGTAAAACATCCGCAGGGCCAGGACCAAATCCGCGAACATTCCCAGCAGTCAGACCGCGGTCACGGTGCCACTGACCCGGCTTTATTTTCGTTAGGAGGATAAAACTCTACTCACCATGTTACAAAAGGGTATAGGAAAAAGATTTCTTGGTAGAGGCTGAGTGTCCGACATGAGGTGTGGCCTCTTAGTAGAGTTTATGAGGTTTAAAATTGAATACATTGTGTCTGGACTCTAATCTTGGTTCTCTTTCATCAGAGGCATCTTTGCAAGAGTAAAAGGAGTTGGTGAATTTTGTGGGCAGCACCGATGGTTTTCCTTTTTTTTTTTTCTTTTTCTTTCTTTTCTTTTCTTTTTTTTTTTTCTTTAGTATCCATGGGCAGGTAGCTTCCGCTGCCATCAGCACTAACTTTGGAATGCCCTCTCCTCCTGCTGTTTCCTGCTGCCTCAAGTCGGCTGCCCTCTGCCCAGACACACAGATCTGCTCGAATCTTCAGGTCTCGAGCCTAAGCCAAGCATGTGACACACGAGGGGACCTGCAGGTGTCTACACGTGTCTCTGGAGGCACGTGCCCACGTGGATGCCCGGACTTCTGATATTGTAGTTCTTTTACACGTTTAGGGGAAAATTGCATCTCAGTTGCAGAGCTTGAAGGCCTGATCATGAGTAGCACACGTAAGAACATGTCTTCGAGATTCTCTAAAATCTGCCTCTATCTTGTGTTTAAGTGGACACGATTTCGTAGGTTGGAAGTGTAGGAAGTCGGAGGAGAGCAACGAAGCACATCAGGCACCGTTCATGTGCGACCTTCGGCTGCCCTGACCTCTCAGATCTCGGCCTGGCTAACGTGTTCAGGCCCCACTAGCTTTACTGTGAAGGACTGAGCCTTCGCAGCTGGCCGTTAACTGCTCAGTAAATTGTCTCAAGATTGCACGTGATTGCTCGATTAATAAAACCCATATGAAGAGAAATGAAGTTAGTAATGAAGTTGGAGCAACCCTCTCTGTGCACCACCTTGCAGGCGGTTTCCGGCTCTCAGAATGAGCGACTAAAGACCACAACGAGCCCTGCAATAAAAGTTAGTAGGCCAGAAAACCCGTAAGCGGCGGGGCAGTGATTTGCTGAGTATGAGCCACATTTCCTGGGGACTTGGACCTTCTAGCACTCGCGCGGTTCTTGCAATGCCCCAAGATCCGGGGAGAATGGGGCTTCCACAGGAGGCGTGAGCGGGGAGTCCAGGTGAGCTCAGACGCAGCCCTGTCTCGGGCAGGAAGGCTTCCCGTGGAATCCCGTGGGTCACAGGCAGTGACACGAGAGCAGGGAAACGGTGGGGGTCACAGCTGTGGCTGGGACAGTGAAGCTTTTCAGGTGCTGGAGGGAAAGGGCACAGAGCAGCGCCGTCTCTGGGGACCACAACCAGTGGGAGGATGTGTGCCAGAGTCTGGAGGGGCGGGGAGAACAGGAGTGGTACACAGGGAAGCAGTGTGGTGTTTGTGTGCACGCACCTGTGCATCTGTGTGTGTGAGCCATCCGTGTACATGCACCTGTGCGTCTGTGTGTATGTGCGTGTGTGAGCCATGTGTGTACATGCACCTGTGCATCTGCATGTATGTACATGTGTGTATGTATGAGAGTGTGCGTGTACACACACCTGTGCATCTGTGTGTATGTGTGTGTGAGCCGTGTGTGTACATGCACCTGTGCATCTGTGTGCATATCTCTGTGTGTATGCATGTGTGGGTACACACCCCTATGCATCTGTGGGCTTATGCACGTGTGTGTGTGAACACAGTACAGTGTACACGCGCATGCCTGTGTCTCTGTGTTGTGTGTGTTGGGTGGGCAGTCTCGCGGTGCTGGCTTTACATTGACTGGGATGGAAGTATTTCCCCATGTTAAACTTGGATGTGGCTGCCCCAGGGACTGGACGTCAGTCCTGAGGCTGAGGGCCACTGTTTTCCTGTTGTATTTTCACCTGAAACACGCGTGAAAGGACTCGGTGTCCCTGAAGCCACGCGGTTCCCTACCTTCCCCCTTACCATGCACTGAGGTCTCCAGCTCCCATCCAGGCCGCGTCCACTTATCACCAGGACGGTGTCCACGCCTCCATTTGCCAGGCTGTGGACTGGGTTGTCACTGCTTGTGTGGGTGTCAGGAAGAGTCCGTGAGGTCAGGCTTGGGAGTTGCTGTGGAATGTCAGGATGGTGGCAGCGCTGTCCATACTGCTGGTGACCGTCAGGGTGGTCCGTCCTTCCCCTGCTGCTGCATCCAGCAGGACCCCTCCTGTCCCGGCCTCCGCAGGACAGCCCACTGCCGCTGACACCGCGTTCCCTGCACACAAGGCTGCTCCCACTATGTCAGCAGGAAACGTGTCTCCGGGTTCGTCCTCATCGATGTCTCACAGGGGAATGAGAAGGTCGAGCACAGATGGGCACCTGCGAACAGCCGGCAGGACCTGGCCCCGGACCCTGTACACCCAGAAGGCAGATCCATCTGTCTTAGACTCTGGGCTCTGGAAACCTGCGCTTCCCTGTCCCCCCACACGGGCCCCCGATGCTGCCCAGGGCCCTTCCCGCTCCAGACGCCCTCGCCCTGCACGTGCAAGGCCCGTCTTCTGCTGCGCCGTGTGCTTTGTCCTCCAGACTTCTCGGTTCTAGGATGACCTAGATGTGTCTTCAAAATCCTTTCAAATTTCCTTTTATTAAAAAAAGGTGCACAGAATTCCAAAGCCACCCCAATTCTGCCATTTTGTGTGCATGTGACGTGAATTATGCGTCCGACCGCGTCCGGCCACTCCTGAAACAGAACAGAAGGAAGCACACGGCGCTTTAGGCACAGACGGGGGTCAGAACAACAGTGACCGCGTGGGCTGTCCTGCACCGCGGTGACCGGCTGGCTTGTCGTGGTAGCAGCTGGTAGCCTCTCGGGCAGCCTCGGGGTCCTGAGGACTCCGTTGTGCGGTAAACAGAGGAACGTCTCATCGCTCGGATGCAGGAAGGGCTCGCCCCCTGGAAGCGGCGTGAGGCGGGCGGTGAAGAGCTGTTTTCCGAGACCACCACAAGGCAAGAGGCATGCATAGAGGCATTTCAATATTTCTGCAAACTCACAAAGAATGAGCCATTTCCCTTTCATATTTAATAAAGATCTCCTCCGTCAGCTGCAGCCAGTGATAAGCGTAATATCCTTAAATGGTTAATCCTGGGATCACGGCTCAAGTGTTTTCTGCTGGTTGGAGCAAGAAAGCTGTTAGGAGCTGTGGAGTGCATTTCATAAACCCAAGGAAAAAAATTTTTTTTTGATTTGGCTTTTTACTCTATCTTAAATGCTTTCTTTTTCAGGGGCGAGATAAGGCCTGGTTCTTCACATAAAACTAGAGCTTAGCCATCCCCCGTCTCTCTCAGTGAAGGAGAAGGTCCTGTCTGTGCGCAGATGTCTCAGATTAAATTGTACCTCGCAGTCCTTCCCGAGCTGGAACTAGATGAACTGCCAGAAGGGCCGTAGGCAAGAACTGAATTGCTCTGCTTTCTGTACACAGCGAGTTTGGCTCAGACAAGCTGAATCGGTACATTAAGTGCGAATCCCTCCCAGATTTGAAAGCAGCCTTTAGCACAATTATTGACTGTGAGTGATGATTATGTCTAATTGGGGGAGACTTCTGCTACCTGTAGCTCGGCGGGAGTCCACCGTGCGGCGGCGAGGAGCTGCCTCCTAATTCAATGTTCCAGCTTGAGAGCGGCAGTGGGAGCTAAATCCCGACGTGTGTACACATGGTCGATAAACTTTAATAAACTTTACAGGTTCGGTAACTAGGCTGAGTATATAATTCAATTTTTCAATTCAGGAGAGGAAAATGGCTAACAAGTCTGTTGGCCTCCAACGCGGCACGCGCTCCCACGGGCACTGCCTTCCAGAACGGCGATGCGGGCCGAGCCTCACTCCCCCCGGGGCCTCTGCGGCCCGCCCTCGCTGGCCGCCCTCCGGGGTGGACGCTGGGCAGACCGGTGAGGAGAGCAAAGGGATTGGGCAATTTCACATCCCTTGTTGAGGGTCACCTCAGTAACCAGGGGACGTGGATGGATTTCTTCACAGAGCCCCTGGCTTGCCCGGACCTGGGTTCTTCAGACTCATTCCGTATCCGGCCAGCGGTCTCAGCAAACCTTCAGATCAGGCTCGTTCTTCCCGGGGTACTGACTTACCTTGGTGAATTAAGGGCAGTTTTCTCGTGGGTGTTAAAGTTAGAATCGTATTTTTGTGTGTGTGCTCTTTGGAAAAGACACATGCACACACACACACACACACACACCCCACCAGTTCCTTCCTATGTACCGGCTCTGAATGCCTCTGTGCCCTTGTGTGCATGTGCAGTGTGCATGTGCATGCGTGTGTGTGCGTGTGCACACGTGCTTTCAACCTCCGGGCAGTTTTCTAGTTGGAGTAAATCCATTTTGAATGAGCGTCAGGCCACTTGACATTATTTTAAAGAGCATTTATGGCAGAATTTGCAACTAAATTCCTTTTCTGGGCTGCAGACACAAAGCTGGGCCTTGCTTCCCCATGAGATCATTCCTCACGTCCAGCTCCAGCCGGGTTGCCAGGCCTGTTTGCCATTAATTTTCCTTGCGAGGAATAGGCCAGCATCCACGTGGATTGGAGTTATGATTTTCTGCAAATTGGAGCATTCGTTAGAGTAATAAAATCACAACCTGTGGAGGTCTGCATTGAAAACAGCAGGAGGGGCAGAGGACGGTGGGCTGGTGGGCAGGGCACGCGGGTGAGGCCCGGTCATCCCACGAGGCCCGGTGCAGGCCCGGTTCCTGCCCGTCCGAGGTGCGGCACCCGTGGCCACGGTGACTCCGTGGCCGCACCGTGTCACTCACTCACTCCTGCATCTCAGGGCAGGCCCTGGGCATGTGGGAACCCTTTAAGCCTCACTTCGGGGGTCTTCTCACGTGTCGTAGGAAAACCCAAGGGGAAGCAAGCCCCCTGCGGGTCTGTGGACAGCTTACGCGGCTTCTGTTCAGTGTTGATGTGGAGATCAAACCATCGGGTCCCTTCGGACAAGACGACTGTGAAGCTGTCGTTGTCTAGGCCTTCACTTCGGCCCTGGCGGTGAGCACGTGTGAGATCACTTTGGGAGTCTGGGGCCGCTCCGGCCCGAGACGCCGCGTCTCAGGCCATCCCCCGGTGACACATGCGCCCTATGTTCTCTGAAGATTATTACCAGGACAATCAGAAAGGTCTGCGTTGTGATCCCACAACGTCACCGCCACCGGAAAAGCGAGGTGGCAGATGCCACCCTGTGTCGTGACCTCTTCACTCTTGTTCAGTGAGTGCGTCCTGGGCGTGTCAGGGCTGCCCAGGGGCCCGCGGTGGCCGCTGTCTGTGGAGGGGCGGAGGGGCCATTGGCTGTTAGGAGGCACAGACGTGGCATCACAGAGGCTCGCGGCACTGGGGCCCAGGAAGCTGGGGCGAGTCTCTAAATCCTGAAGATGGCTCAGGGCAAGGGCCGGGTCCCGCGGCCTTGGGGCTCCCTCTGCAGCACCACTTCCGACCGAATCCCCGATGTCAGGAGAGGGCCCAGCACCTCCAGGGTCGCTCAGAGTCACTGCCTGGGCAGAGAAGGACACACAGACATTAAGGAGGCCCCACAGCTCTCCTCTCCCTCCTCCCCACCCCCCACGGGGTCTGCTCCTCCGGGGAAACCCCACTGGTGTTCAGGGCAGGGCTGGCTCTGGAGTGCACAGCAGGATCTCTAGGACCCTATGGACAGCACCCATTTAGGAACGTCCTGATTTTCGGAAGGGCGAGTCTTCCTGTGCCAGGGTCCCGTTCCGTCCCTTCTCCTTCTGTCCCAGGCCGACACGCGGGTGGCCGGGACGCGGCGTTTCTCAGACAGACGGCTGAATGCCTGTTCCGCTCTCTCTGCAGTAACCTGGCAAGTGGTCTTGGAGGTTCTCCGTAGCGCGGTAGACTGGGGGAGACTCTCATGCTAGGCTTGCGGGCACCGTGGCTCCAGACCCCATGCCCCAGGGATGGGTCTGCATTCTGGACGGGGAGACAGCACACCCAGACTGGCCGCCGAGGAGGGACACGTCGTCCCCTCTGACCCCTGTTTGTGACCCAGAGCCAGCGGGCGGTGCTCCCATGCCCTGGCCGGGCCGCGAGGTGAGTGCAGGTGCGCTCCGGTCTGCGGGGCTGCCCCACTTCCTGCGCTAAGGAACCCCGATCCTGTGAGCTCTCATCCCACCCTTCTGGGGCCACAGGGCTGCTCAACAGTGTCCCAGTGCAGGACTGCTTGATGTGGGCCTCAAGTGTGCACAGGCGTGGGGAGTGTGCAGGGGTGGGCCTTGGGTCCAAGGTGCGTGTGGCCGTGGGGGCTGCGCGGGGACG
Source organism: Neogale vison (assembly GCF_020171115.1). Lineage (NCBI taxonomy): Eukaryota > Metazoa > Chordata > Mammalia > Carnivora > Mustelidae > Neogale > Neogale vison. The sequence continues at coordinate 314,884,678 of NC_058091.1, read as the reverse complement.
GGCCATGTCTGTGCAGGTGCAGCACACAGCTCCCTAGGGGCATTCGCTCGGGACTGACATTCATCAGCTCCTCGGAGGCCCCCACACCTGCTCCACGGCTCCCTGAGCAACTTCCTGCTGAGCAGCCTTCCGTGCACCTGGGGCTCCACCTCGTCCAGCTCCAGTGCCCCCCCTCCTGGGGCTCATACTCCCATCGCCTGCACACAGCCTGTCCACTTCTCACCATCTGTCCCCTTGGGCTCTGAAACCTACTCTGATCGTCTCTGTAGATGAATCACCAGAGTCTTGAAAAACCAGTCTGACATCCTCTGCTTTATAACACTTTTCTTTGGTATTTGGGGCGGGACGCCGCATAGCTGGGACTCCTCTCCTTACCTGGTCCGTGTGCAGTGCCTGGTCTTGAATCCTTGGTTGAATCGTGTTCATTCTGCCCAGGACTTGGGACAGAGGGACCTGACCTGTGACACCTTCTAACGTTTGACTCAGTCCTGTGTGCTGACCAGAGTTTGGGTTTGAGGAGCAAGACAGCCAGAAGGAAACAGGTCTTTACTCACAAACCCAAATCCTCCCTCTGACCCCCTGAGGTGCAGGAAAGCCCCCGGAGAACCCTGTGAGTGCGGGACTCTATGAGCATGTGTTAACGATGGGGCTACTCAGGTTTATTTGTTGTTGCTGAAACGTTCCACAAAGCTCCATGCAAGGAAAGCATCTCCCCCATGCGGCATCCCAAGTTCCCCTGACGTCTTCCAGCATCAGTGGAATCTGCTTCCCCTTCCACGTCCAGAGACCCTTACACGCCCCCTTGCTGTCCACTGCCAAGAGTGCCCGTCTCAGCCGGCACAAGTGACAGAGATCTAAAACAAACAGTCAAGACCAAACCAAACCAGGGCACTGAGTGATTTGCAGGTTGCCTAGGATCCTGGGTCCCTGATAACTCTACTAACAATGGTTTCTTGAGCTGAAATTCATCCCCGTGGACTGAACACATTGTTGCCTCCTTAAAAACGCAGGTGCCTCTAGGACTAGAAAATCCTCGGGAGCTGGGGTTGACAACTTCTTAATGGGATCAGGCAACAGGAGGGACACGGGGGTTCCCAGGTCAGAAACAAGTGTCTTCAGTGGGGGTCAGTGGTGACGACGTCCAGAGCCGTGTTGTGAGTGGGAGGCAGTGTTGGGTGCTTGTCCGGGAGGTCAGTGAAAAGCCATAGCTGGGGCGGGGACCCCTGCTCCCTTGGCCGTCCTTGGCATTGCTCCTGAATGCTGATCCACTCCCTGGGACTGGCTCCGAGTACATGCACGTCCTTTCGTCAGGCCTCTGAGCACTTCCTTTTATGAGCTTCTGTCGTGGTTGAATTCCCCCCACCACAGCCAAGCATGGTCTGTAAAAACATAGTTTTTAAACAATTTTGTTGGAATTTTTCTGTCCTTGGAAAACTAGAAGACTGGGTCATATTAGATGATGCTAATATCATACATCAAAAATGTTTTGGTTTAAATAGATTTCAAAAGCGGGGTGGCGTGTAATCAGTTGGCAAAACCTGGCTGGAGAAATTTCTGGATTTCTACCAACCCAGGGAAGGTTAAATTTGGCTTCTGAAGTGCCAGACTTGGCACATGGATGGGGCGGGGAGAGCAAGCCCCCAGAGGGGACACACTGCTCCTGGGCCATCTTGCATCTGTCTCGAGGTGATCCGCGGGGTCCGGCAGTTACGCCGTTCAAATGGGCTGAGAGACAGCTCGTGGTGTGAGGGTGACCACCGTCAGACCCGCGGCTTCCAAGGACAGCCATGGTGTCCTCATGGACAGGGCCAGGCCGTGCTGTCAGCCTGACCCCAAGAAGGAGGCCTTGTTTGCCGTCAAACTGTCTGCCCCGATGGTGGCTTGCGTTGGTCCCACAGGGCCGACGTCCACGCTGGCTTCTTAGTGAAAGGCGAGGCACCGCTGTGTTTTATTCTCACGCCTGAAATATGTAAGTCAAAGCTATTTTCATTACCTACTTGTATTTCACAAGCATCACCGGCGGAGCATTTTGAAGGGTTAATGTTTATAAACTGGTATCATGTAGTCATTTGACATTTATAAAGTCCTCCTCAGCACAGTGCCTGGTCACGGTGAGGACGTCTGTTCCCTCGTCAGTTTGGATTTGCTAATTTTTGCTGCGGGATTGTGCATTCTTTAGACATTCAGAATTCTCCTTCTAGACAAATCACATGTCCGTGCAAATAAAGCCACTTACATCAATCAGGCACAAAGATTATGAGCAGCTTCCCTGGTCTGAAGGGCTAAGCTGAGCACTAACGACCACCGTCCACTTCCTGCAATCAAGACGGAGCCCCCTCGGGGTCCCCACATGCCGTGGGTGCTGACCGACAGCAGAAGGGCGTGAGGACCCTCCCTGTGTGTTCCTCTGTCCCTCCGCAGCGGGGCTCTGGGTCAGTGAATTTGCACTCATGAGATCACATCACTTGCTGGTCCATAGGGCGCTGACCTGAAGGGGATTTTTTTTTTTTTTTTAAGATTTTATTTATTTCACAGAGAGAAATCACAAGTAGGCAGAAAGGCAGGCAGAGAGAGAGGAGAAAGCAGGTTCCCTGCTGAGCAGAGAGCCCGATGCGGGACTCGATCCCAGAACCCTGGGATCATGACCCCAGCCGAAGGCAGAGGCCCCAATCCACCAAGCCACCCAGGCGCCCTGAAGGGGATTTTTTAAAAATGGCACAGACACAGACATTTCGAAACTACGTTGTTTTTACCTCTAAAGAGGTACAGATTTCTTGTGCAAAATAAGTAAGTCACAGAGAAATACAGTAAAGCAGAGGGAATGTAGTCCATAAGTTGGTAACAACCTCGCTGGGTGACAGACGGGGACCACGGCCCTCGTGATGAGCCCCGGGGCATGTAGGGAAGGGCTGAGCCGCAGAGGCACACCTGAGGCTCGGGGAACACTGCGTGTTAACGGCCCTCCGACTGAAGAAAGGTCATTGTTTTACTTGCTCTTGGGAAGAAAATCAACGTCTTCCAGGCATGGTTTTCTTAGGGGTTCATGTGTCCCCTCCTCACTGCTTTGAAGGATGCCAGTGTCCACTGGCTTATAATTTGTCGTTGAGAAACAAAGTTCCAAGTGTTCACAAGCTATTGACTTTGTTGGTGTCTGAAAGACTCGAGCCAGCTGAATCCTGGAGGGATGCAGACAACGGCGTGTGCGCACGGAGACCTGGCGTCCACCACCGAGCGCTCTCCCATCTACCGACCGGACCGATGCTATGGGGGGTCGGCATCCTCCTGTACAAACCACACACGCGCTCATGTTCGCCGCTGCCGTGTTCCCCTCCCTCGCTCATGTCCCGCATGGCCTGTGTCCCCCGGCCGAGAATGAATACACTAGACATATATAAAGAATATCTATTCTGCCTGCAGAGCGCACACATGCCCCATCGGCGCACGTGCTCCCGCCACCGTCCGCGGCAAAGGCACCCCGCTGTTCAGATAATGTGTGTATTTGCGTTTTCCTAACCTTTTGAAGGGTGAAGCCCTGAGCCTCCTCCAGTGTAAATAATGCATTGAAATAAAAATGGACTGTCGAACTCAGGCAACAATTAATTATATAGCACATAAATCCTTCCCTCCACACGACTAATACCCAGGCCTCCGTGCATAAATGTTTCTCTGAATTCTGTTTGAACTCCTAGCCTCATAACATCAGATGGTGCATTCGGGATAATTTTCATTAGAAAAATAATTATAGGCTAAATATAGTTAATAAAACATTAACTATAAATTTGAATATTTTAAAAGCATGTCCTTCTAGAAGCAGCTTCTAATGAATTTTGATGAAAATACCGTGATTACTTAAGAAAAAATAAATAGACGTGATTATTACACACAATTGTGAGGTTGATGAATTACAAAAAACAATTTTAACTCGGAAATAATTATTCTGGGCAATCTGCTTCCTAAAATTGATGATTATAAGAAGAAAAGAAGAAAATAATAATTCTTCATGGATGACAGAACATTTGGTCTAATTTTGATCCTTCTAGATTCGTGAACTTGTAGTTCTTCGTCAATTATAAATCTCTCAAGTTTTAGAGTTTGCGATAACACGGAAAGGGAAACTGCAGCGGAAGACTTCACACAGACTGACTCTCGCCAAGACCGTCCCTGACTCTGCCGGCCCGGCTGCCCCATCGCAGCCGGCTGGCGGAGCGGGGCGGGCGCCCCGCAGGGGGGCATCGGGCCCGTTGCCCCGCGCCGGACGGAACTTCGGGCTCATACAGACCGGCGGGGGCCACACAGCTCAGCGCTACTTCCTGGGCGCCCGCGGCACGGACCGTGCGTCACGACGACCGCGTCGTGCCCTTGTCCCCGCTGCGTCCGGGGTCAGCAGCTGGGCCAGGAGCTCAGGACCTCGCTGAGGGCCGTGACGCCCACCTTCCGGGCCACGGGCCCTCGAGAGCCCTTGCACGCAGACCGGCCGGTCGGAAGCCGTCCCCGGCCGTGAGCCCGGGCCGCACCCTGGGAGGAAACCGCGCACCTGCGTGCGCGTGGAGCCTTCCATCACCCAGGGCCAAGCGCCCCCTCCGACAGGGGCTTAGCACACGGGATTCGGCTGGATGAGGAGGAGGCCGGCGCTGCTGAGCTCATCAGAAGCCGTACGTGCTGAAGTGGATCTGCCCAGGTCACGGATTGTAAAAGTGAACACTTGACCCCCCAGGAGCCTGACTGCCTCCCATGGCCCCACTGCTCCAGAGGATGGACAGGCTCCCATGCCCTCGGAGTCGGGAAAGGAGCTGTGAGGTCGGAAACACTGTCCAGCACCAGGGACTCACACGCCGGTGCAAGGTGCACGTCTCCACTGGGTTCACAGAGGAGGAAACGAGGCTCAGGACCGCAGAGACACCAACAGCAGCTCTGACCGCAGCACCCACTGCCCCACACTCTCTCTCATTTCCTCCTTCAGCACCACGAGTGCCGGGCTTTCTCCTCCCCATCACGGCAGACCCCAGCACCGGCCGGTGACACCAGACCCCACGTCTGACCCTCGCTTTATCCATGGTCACGGCAGTGCCGCACACCGAGGACATCTCCAGCAGGCGCTCAGGGCTTGAAGCTGATGCCCACCTCCCAGGCCACCAGAGCTGGTGGCCATACCCCCGGCCCCCTCCCTCGCTCATGTCCCGCACGGCCTGTGTCCCCCGGCCGAGCACTGGCTCCCCAGCTCCACGATTCCAGCACAAGTGAATGAGAGGCACATGGATCCCGTTTCCTTGAAATCACGCGTGATTCAACAGATGAGTAGAAGGCTCCGGCCAAATACATCAAGGAATTTTTCTCGCTTCAAAATTTGAAAAATAAGCTTGAGACGCTTACAAGAAATTCTGCACATGGCATTTCTTGCCGTCTGTGCCACGGACAGATGGGGCGACTCAGGGCGGAGCTCTTCAGGCCCGAGAGGAGTGTGGGGTCACGGAGACCGTGCTTACTCAGCCCCAGTTGGGACAGCAGAGCCCTTCTTGCACGGGACCAGGCTCCTTGAGGAAGGCATCTGGTTGGAGATGGGCAGATCTTCCAGCAAATCACAGGCTTCCTCGGAAGCTCTCGGTTGCAGGAGGGCAACCCGAGGGCGCGCCTGTACATTATTTAATAACACCAGAAACTCACGTCCTTAATGACACGTCTTCCGGCAGGTCCTGGTCATCCAATTCCCTTTCCTGGAGACTTTGAGTGGAGGTAATTCTGTCCATGAGCCCTGCAGTCGGGGTGAGGGAGGACAAGCGTGGCCTGCAGGGCGCAGACCCTCCTGCTCCCTCACACCCACGGGGAGGGAGGGGGAGGCACGGGGGCGGGGGTCACACTGCCCGTGCCCAGCCCTGTCCAGTGCTGACGCCACCTGCGTCCACCCAGCCATGGGCTGCAGTAGCTCAGAGGCGGAACGGAGCAGGAAGGAGGCTCAGTCCTGCCGTCCCACGAGCTTGGGCAGAGACGTGCCGGAGTGGGGATGGGGGGCACGAAGGATCTCCCCAGCGTGGGCTGGAGCCCGGGGCGGCAGCGGCAGGGGCCCTGGGACATGTCTGCTCTACCTGTCCGCACCACTACAGACTTAGGACCCTCTGTGTCCACACCTTTGTGTCCTGCCCTTTTGGACACCCTTCTCCCAGGGCGGCGAGCCCGGGACAGGCCCCACCAGGACATCTGTCCTCACGACTCTCTTTCCTACCTTTCCTCCTACTCGACCAAGGGTAATTTTCTCCCTGAGACTCACCCAGACTCCCGTCACCCCTTCTCATGACCGTGGTGGCCCCCAGGGCCCGCTTCCTGGCCTGGCATCCGTGACCCCCGGGTGTCTGCTCAGCCGCACCCCTGTCTCCCACATGCGGGACCTCCTCGGGTCTCCCGGCCCCGGCTTGACCAACGGTGGGGCTCTCGGTTCCCATTCCTCGGGTGTTCCCGAGCTCTCGGCTCTGACCCGCCCCAGGGGCCAGGATGGCACGGCCAGGCCGACTCCCCCAAACACCGACTCCCACAGCTCTGCGCTCACCGTGTCCCTCCTGGCACCACCGCACTTGGCTCACAACAGCAGGTACGCGAGACGTCTCCGCACCGGGTTAAAGCCTTCAAGATGCAAAGGAAGCTTTTCTTCCCCTGAAACGGGGGAAGGGGGCCTCCTCATTCTTCTGGTTGCATCGCTCTCCTATGGGTCCCGCAGGCTCGGGAAGAGCTTGGGGGGGGGCGCAGGCCACTGAGGCTGAGAGGGCCAGCAGGAGGCCATGGCGGGAGGGACGCCGGAGTAAACAGTTTGGAAGCACCAGAGTGCAGGGAGAGAGGACCTGTGCGGGGCCGAGGTTTGAGCGGGGGCTGGTCGGGGGCTGAGGCTGTGCGAGGGCATGTTCTTAGGGTCTTGTCGCAGATCACTCGGAACAGAAGTTACAAAACAACAAGATCCAAGGAGCAGAAAGTACCAGGGAATTCCCCGCATACCAGGCACAAGGAGCCGGGAAGGTGAGGCTTCCCGCCAGCCGGCGCGCCAGTTACCAGCATTCCACAACCTGTGTTAGCCGCGACTCACATCTTCTCCGAGTCGGAGGTGTGACTTGGACATGCCTGTTCACTTGACTGTCACTGTGTCGCTGTGGGGTGGGAGCCGGTGGGGGCTTCCTGGGTCGGTGGCCTCGCTCATGGGCCCTGCGGCCCACCCTCCCGGCTGAGGAGGGGGAGCTGGGAGGGCGAGTCGGGGGGCCTGAAGGGATGACCAGGAAACTAAGTCTTGCTTTGTTCGTCTTGGAACCACACTGAACATCCTGTGTTTGCGTTCGGAGGCTGTGGGGGGGGGCACGTGCGCACACAGAAGAGTAGATCCCCAGGACACGGACAATGCTGCTGCGACATCCAAAAGTCAGTTGCCAGAATTTTTGGTGAGTTCATGGTCAGGGAATCAGACACCTGTGACTTAAATTATCATAAAAATCCACGTTTAGGATTTCAGGAAAGCCGTCTTCGGTGAGCGGATGCCAGAGGAGCTCGGGAAGAGCTAGGCGGAGGGCCGGGCACGGGCAGGCGCGGGCTCAGACTGGTCCCTGGTCACTGTCGGGTCCTCCCTCCTTCCCACCGCCCTGCAGCCCCCTGGGGAGCATCCGGGACCTTGTCGGCAGTTTGTGCACGGAACCTGGCGCGGCCGTGCCCGATGACGCCGATGCCCCCACAAGGAGGTCAGCAGTCTGCTGATCCTGGTGAGGGGGGCACACGGGGATTCCTCTCAGCGTGGCCGGTCCCAAAATGGGCCACGTGTCCTGCGGGTTCGCAAGAAGTGACCTGGCGTCCCACCTCCTTTGCTCTATTTCCTGCTCGTGGGATTAAGAGAAAGAGCCCGGCATCTCGCCACGGCTTCACCTGCCTCGTCCTCCACCCCCCGCCCGGCACTAGCTCGTCCCCCAGTTCACGGTGGGCGCTCCGTGGCCCCGCAGATAGGAGCACGGACTCCACGGCAGGAAGGCCCGGCACGCGGCACACGGACGGTCCCTGACCAGAGTCCCAAGCTGCAAGACTTTGGTCCCCTCCATGGGTCACTCCAGAGTCTCATTCCCCTTCCATGGGGCTGGAGTCTCTCTTTGACCCCAGAGGGAGGTCGTGAGGCCAGGCCCCCCATGCTCGCTCCTTCCCGGTCGCTGGAGGCTGGTGTGCCACGGACAGCCCTGCTCGGCTTCCTCAGCCCGCATAGCCTGCTCTCTCTCTGCGGGACCACGGGGGACCGTGCGGCTCCCGGCCACTGCGGCCTTCCCGACTCACGCAGCTTTAGTGCCCTGCCTCGCTCTCCTGCAGCCACCGGGCGGGACCCAGAGGAACACCTGCTCCCGGCCTGATGCCCCGCAGCCTGGAGGAAAGGTCCCACGAAGGCTGGGTTCACCCCCGCGCCTGAAGCCGGGACGGGCGGTGTGCCCCTGGCCGTGGGGCTGCACGGCCCAGCGCTCTGCAAGGAGGGAAGACATCAAGACGTCAGGCACGAAAATCCAGTAGAATCACTGACAACCAAAGGTGGCTTCCCCATGGTGCCCATGTCCTTTCCTTACCCCTCCCTGCTTCTGTGTGCGATTCTGGGAGGACTAATTACCCCGGTATTCTCAGGAGCCGCACGTGGCCTGGAGGAACGATCCACAATATTAAGTAACTTCTATTTTCTTTCGAACTGCCGTGTGAGAGGGTGCGTGGTTCCCGTGGCCGCGGGGTATGTGACCTCGGGGGTGGCCTCACACAGCGGAGATCTAGCCTCTCCGGGTCTGGAAGCCAGGTGTGGACAGGGCCCCGGGGGAGGGTCCTTCCCGCTTCCTCCAGTCCATGTGTCGCTGGTCCCCGGGGTCTGTGACCTTCTCTGACTTGCAGATACACGTGTCTGCCGTCCGCAGTGTCCCTACGTGGCCTTCTCCCTGACGGTCTCTGTCTTTGCATGGCCTCCTTCTAAGGACGCACGGTGTTGGACATCGGGCCCGCCCTATCTGGGGTGGCCTGGCCCTCACTGGGTGACAGGTGCAAGGATCCCTTTACCAAATAAGGTCATGCACGCAGGAATCAGGGGTCAGCTTTTCCAGCTCTTGGAGGGGACACCGTGTGAGCCACAGGAGCGCTTGGGCCAGAACCTGTGCCGGATGGAGCTGTACTCACGCAGGCAGCTCGCTGGTTGCCGATGCTAGAACTCCATAGAGGTTTATTTTTTGTAAATACTTCGGTTAAAGCAAATGAAAAATCCACCCCCTTTTTAAAAATTTTTTTATTTTTTATTTTTTATAAACAGATAATATATTTTTATCCCCCAGGTACAGGTCTGTGAATCGCCAGGCCTACACACTTCACAGCACTCACCGAATCACATACCCTCCCCAATGTCCATAACCCCACTCCCCTCTCCCAACCCCCCTCCCCCCAGCAACCCTCAGTTTGTTTTGTGAGATTAAGAGTCACTTATGGTTTGTCTCCCTCCCAATCCCATCTTGTTTCATTTATTCTTCTCCTACCCCCTTAATCCCCCATGTTGCATCTCCACTTCCTCATATCAGGGAGATCATATGATAGTTGTCTTTCTCCGCTTGCACAATGGAATACTATGCAGCCATCAAAAGAAATGAAATCTTGCCATTTGCGACAACGTGGATGGAACTAGAGCGTATCATGCTTAGCGAAATAAGTCAAGCAAAAAATCCCCTTTTTAAATAATTCTGTTTTACTTGTTGCTATTCTTGAATTATGACATCTATTTCAACTTTAATAGGGTTTTAAGATATTTTAGGAGAAAACGTTGAGAACATAGATGAATGATCTACATTTTAATTTTAAGATGTGCTTTATTTGAATATACCCCATCTTTCTATTATTTGTGTCTGATAAAATTTATTTCTAAATCTTTGCTATTGACTGAACGTGGAGCACGTGAACATCATGACTACAGCACTATAACTAGTGGTCTTGTTGAAATAAAGGTAAGGGAAATTAATTTTGTGAACTAAACATATAATTCACCAATATGGACATTGTTATATTTTTACTGCTGCGTCTTAATTGTATGCGTGAAGCATGGATATACGTACAGCACAAAGAGAGGTCGTACATATGTGTTAGTAACTTTCATGCGTGGGGGTAATTAGGTAAGAGAAAATAGAAGTCTACTAAGGCTCCTTAGGTGGACAGTGATGAGAAAAGGTGGTGGCCTATGAATTTTATCTCAGAAAAGCCATTCCGTATGTTTCTGGTTTAAATACAAGCGTGTGAAAGCCGCTGGACTAAAGCCGCTGGTCTGCCCTGGGGACTGGGGCCGCCAGCTTTAGGATTCGGCTCTCGGGGTGCCTGGATGCTGACGGAGTCACTCTACTTAACAGATGACACAGCAGGCCCCTGGGGTCGGAAGCTGTTCCCAGGAGGACGAGGAGGACCACGGAGGCACTGGGGACCGGAGGGGTGTGGGAGGGAGAGCACAGATCCAGCCCCGCGTGGCTCACAGAGAGCCCTGCCGGAGGCTCGACAGGCTGGTCTGGGAACTCCTGTCCTCTTTGTCTACTCATCCAGTCTCCCTCCAGGTCCGCCACACCTGCTGGGGTCCTGCGCAGCTGGCTGTGGCCTGAGACTCCGTGTGGGATGTCCCCTGCAAGCAGGGCAAACCCCTGGTCGGACCTCCCCAGGGGCAGCTGAAGTCCCCTTCCCGCAGCCAGGCGTGGGGTGTGGGGGGCACAGGCACCCCACAGCATAAGGAAGGCGTTGATGTCCAGCGCCCCTGAGCAGAACCGCCCCACCCTGCCTTCCCCAGGCCACCATGTGCCTAGGATGGCGGCCCAGTAGCCCGATCTGCCTATGCCGGAAGGACTGTCCGGGAATATGCATTTTCCTGTTTGACCACATGGTTCAAACATCCTTCAGTGAATCTGTTAGGAGTTTTCATTATGTCGGGTTTATTCTTAGATCTTTTACCATTGTCACGGCTCTGATAACAGAGACTCATTTATCCCACAGTAACTGGTGGTTTCTATTACGTGGGGAAGTTCTAGTTTTGCGAATTGACTTAATCATTGGCTTTCTTTTTTTTTTTTCTTTTTAAGATTTTATTTATTTGAGAGAGAGACAGTGAGAGAGAGCAGGAGCGAGGAGAAGGTCAGAGGGAGAAGCAGACTCCCCGTGGAGCTGGGAGCCCGATGCGGGACTCGATCCGGGGTCTCCAGGATCATGACCTGAGCCGAAGGCCGTCGTCCAACCAACTGAGCCACCCAGGAATCCCAATAATTGGCTTTCTTGCTAATTTATCACTTTTCATAATTCTTAAGTGTGTTCTTTAATGTGTTCGTGTTTACACTTTGATCACAGGCAAATAGTATACATTTTCCCCCTTTTCTGTGGTAATGACCCCCAGACTTGGGTAATACTGGCTGGATTTTTTTTCTCTGCCTTTTTCTCCAGAGTTCATTACTTAACAAAGCCCTTTGTCTCCTGGGCAAAGGAGGGCACATCACTCCCATGGACATGCCTCTAGCTTATCCTTCCTGCGGTTCTAATTTCCAACTGGGTTTCTCCACTAGACGTGCTTCTCTATCTTCCAGACATTAAATAAATTCACTGTCCTGCCAAACCGGGCTCCCTGGAGACCCATCTGGCCGTGCTGGAGGCCTCCCCCTCCCTCCGTCACCGGCAACCTCCTTTCCTTTGGTCCAGCGGAACCCTGGCTTCCTCCAGCCTCGCCACCCCCCGCCCCACCACTCCGTCCAGCCCCCAGAGACGATGTTTCAGTGGGGACACCCTGTGCTCCTGGCCTTTACCACTTTTGTAGAGTTCTGGTCTTTCCATGTACATGTTTGGACGCATTTTTCCCGACCGCAGTGCAAGCCCGTCCGTACGTGGGACGGAAAGCAGGTAGGGCGTATTCTCTGTGCGGTGCACACGGTCGTCTCCTCAAGGAGGAGTTGAGCTGAATCCAATAAATTCTCATTAGGTACGTAGGCTGCGCCAAGCACGGGGACCGAGCCGCCCATAGCCACACCTCGAGGTCGAACCGAACCTAGCAGAGTCGAGAGCGCAAGCCCGTCGTATACGGTTTGTTTAGATTTTAGTTACTGATTTATTGGGGGTGGAAAGAAGAGAGGCAGGAGGAAGAGAGGGAGAGAGACAAGGGGACCCCATGAGAAGCACAGAGCCCGCCACGGAGCGCCTCCTCACAGCTCTGAGGTCAGGACCCGAGCCGCAATCAGACGCTGGACGCTTCGCTGTCTGAGCCCCCCCGGGGCCCTGCCGTGTTTACTTCTCTCCCCGCAATGGCATTCGGGCGCATTCTAACAACCAACCGGGATGTGCGACTATGATCTCCTTCCCAGCCGTGCAGGGTCCTGGTGTTGCGGAGTCCCTCTCCTCCACGTCAGCCCCTGCCACCCGCCAGGTCACCTTCCTCCCAGACGTGCCCTGGGGCAGATTGGGTGCCAGCAGAGTGTTCTGAGGGAGACACTGCGCAAACCCGCCCTACCCGGCTAGAATAGCTGCTGAGCGGATTTTAAATGCAAGACCACCTGATCCCCTCTGGGAGCTCCGTCCTGCTTCCGCCGAGGGGCCCCACGAAGCTCAGCCTTTTAAAAAGCAGGGGAGGGAAAGAATGGAAGTGCCCTGCTTTATGAACGGCCACATTATTCTCAGGAGGCAGCCCTGGAGCGGATCCCTGTGAAGCTGCTGACTCGACAGGACTTCACGAGGCGAGATCGACGGATCCCGGAGCCCCGAGTGCTGGGGCTGGCGTTCCCGGGGGTGCCCGTGCCCCGCAGGGGACGTCGGTCCCACTTTGGGTGACTGATGGTCTTCTAATGATCACCCAGAGTGAAGACGTTCCTGAGGGCGCAGGATAAACACAAGGACAAGCAAACGTGGCCCTGGACGGCTGAAGGAGAAAACCGGGCGTCCCCCAATTTGGCCGCTAGGCTCTCACCAGGCCGGCTTTAGATGCCCAGATGGTAGGCTGCTGTCCCACAAAGGAGCAGCCCTCCAGATCATTAGCAATGCCATACGAGAAGCTGTTCGTTTTTGAGTGGATGGATTAAAAGCAGCACACCTCTCATCTAGCATCCCCGAGAGATCGGACCCAAGCCACCACTCCACACAATCAGCATTCCAGGCGGAAGGCCCCCTGAGCACTGTCCGCACTCAGCTCCTGGCTGGGTTCCGCCGCCAGTCCTGACGGGGCAGCGGCCCAGAGGAGCGGGACACCCAGCGAGCGGGGTGGGACCAGCTGTTGCGGCCGCCCGCCAGAACCACCACCGGCACGAGCCCTCCCCGCTGGTCAGGTGGGGCTCAGTCCCCTCCCCGTGCTGGGCAGAGTGGACACATGGACTCAGCGTCGGCCCTGTGCTGCTGCTTGTAAGGGACAGTCCTCACCCAGAACTGAGGCGTTGGCCTCCCCCTTGCTGTTTGATGCCATCAACGATTCCGGTCTCCAGAGGCAGGGTGCCCAGATGGCTTCCCAGGAGGCTCAGGGAGGTGGTCGGACACGTACGCGTGGGGAGGCTGCCCTTCCCCCTGCAGCACGAGGTGTGGAAGTGAACACGAGCGTGGGAACTCCGTAAACTCAGTGTTGGGGGTGAGTCCTGCGACCTCCTCACACCTTGCTGCTCTCTGCCTGGTGTGATCCCTCTGACCTTGGATCTGGGTCCGGCTAGCGCAGCCAGGTCCTGGCCGGTGGGACAGAGAGCCCAGCAGCAAGTCAGCCGCAGCCCCTGGCGGAGCGCGTTCCTCCAGCCGCGCCAGGGGCTGTCCAGGACTCTCTGCAGCCCTGCCCTGGAAACACTGTCGTCCTGCAGACCCATCTCTGGCCCTGGCCGGAGAGGAGACGGCCCTCAGCATCACGCAGGAGCCAGGCCCCATCACGCATGAAGCGAGGCACAGAGGTCTAGGACGACACCATCAGCCCAATAACAAAGCTTCGTTCTCCCAGTCCGGGGGGAATCCGCCAGTTCCCCCTGCTGGTACAGTCTGTGTGTGCCCCTCTGTGGACGGAAGCCACAGGACCCGTCCCCTGCGGCCGCGGCCCGGGACTTCCCATCGAGCATGCAGGCCGTGAGAACATTCCAAAGTGCCACACGCCTGACCCCTTGCTGGGGACTCTGAGGCCCCTGCCACTCCACAGGTCAGTCGGGAAGCACGTCAACCGTCGTGTTGTCCAAAAGTAAAGGTAACATCGCAGCCACGTGCAAAGGTGACTCGTCCACGAGGAGCGTCTGGCGCTCCCACCGCGGTACAAGGTGCGGCATCTCCGTGAGACTACCCAGCAGTCAAGAATGCTGCCGGAGTCGCCCAACGGGACGCTGTAAATGACTTGCTTGCTCGAGTTCTGTCACGGCCCTGAGTGGACTTGGCCGCGGCTATTCTCCATGTGCTCGCTCCCTCAGAAACTCCCCGTGAGGTGCGCATGCAGGGCCCCCCCGCAGGCTGGGGTGTCCCCCGCAGGCTGGCAGAGCGCAGGGCAGGGGAAGGCGGTGAGCAGGGTGGGTCCTGCCCAGAACTAGGAAACAGACATTCGCAGGAACCTCCAGCTTTGCTTTCTCTCTCCCTCCCCGCCCGTTCCAGGTTCCTCCTCCATCACCGGGGCCTCTCACACCTGCCAGGGGGACCTGCTGGGACCTTTGCACGCCGCGCTGCCCTCATTCTGGGCCCCTGGGTGCACACAGGCTCAGCGCCCTGCTAAGAGAACCTGATCTGCATCTGCTTCAGCCCCGGAAGAGGCGGAAGGAGGACCTGAGGTGAGGCTCCCCGAAGATGCACCACACGAAGGTCAAGGTCAGTGATGTGCACTCAGGTTTCAAAAAACAGGCAGTGGACCCTCTTTGAGAGGGACCTGCTCACGGTGATGAGGACAGCCCTCCCGTCCCTGCGGCTCTCTGAGAATCCTGTCTTTGTGGCGAAAGGGGTCTTTGTCTCAGTTTTGTCCCTCCCGATCTGAAGTCCAACCTACGGTCCTAATGGTAGCTTCTATTTTCACACCCTGTGACATCCCTGTCCTGCAGGTCCCCTACCCAGAGCCAGGCGGACGTGTGAAGAGCCAGGCAGCCCCATGTCACTCGCACTGAAGGGGACGGGTCTGTTCCGGGACGGGACCCGCTCAGCCCCGGCCGCGGAGACGGCCCGGAGCCGGGGAGTGGCAGCTTGCGACCGGCAAAGTGGCCGCACTTGGTAGCTGGACTCCCGGAAGGAAACACCCTGAAGTGGGCTCCTAAAACAGGCGGCTGACGCCCCTGCGGCCCGGGGGCCGGAGATCTGACCCTGAGGGGTGGGCAGGCTGCGCTGCCTCCAAAGCCTCGGGGTGGTGGGGGGCGGGTCCTTCCAGCCCCTTCCAGTTCCTGGGGTCCTAGGGAGATACTGGCCTCGTGGCTGCATGGCTTCGATGTCAGACGTGTGCCCCTGCTCTACCGTGACACACAGGGGGACGTGTGTATCCCTCGCCGTGACACACGGGGACAGAGGGTGTCATCGCCTGTCCCTCAGGACTGCTGCTGACATGCGACCTTCTCGGCCAGGACCCTCTAATTCCACATTTGAAAACTCCAGATATGGGGAAACTCCACTCCCTGGACCCCAGCTCATGATCCTAAATTAACTTTATCCACAAGGATTATTTTCCCAACTGAAGTCACATTCAAGGTTCCTACTGCGCTTGGGCCATAAATGTCTACTGAGTTTGGGCCCATGTTCAATTATTGTGAACTGCGTGGCAAGGATTCCTGTGCTCAGCCTGTGAAAGCCCCGAGTGGAAGAGAGGCACAGAGAAGCCAGAGCCCGCAGCGCAGGAGAGCTGGGGTGCGGCAGGGAGCACCGGTGTCCGCACAGAAGGAAGGCGGGCTGAGCCGTGTCTCCTGGTGAGCTGACAAGGCGTGGCTCACTGAGCCCGTCTGAGTCCGTGGCCCCCAGAGTTTCGCACCCCAGCTCTTTCTGCAGGGCGTCCCGGAGGCACAGGTGGTGAGGGTGTGGGGTCTCCGGGACGCATCCGGACCCTTTGCTGAGGACAAGCGGGTGTGCCGTGTGTCTGAGTGGCTGTGGTCTGCTCTAGTGTCTTAAGCCGTAGGTGTGCTGTGTCTGGTGCTTACTGCGAGGGACCTGAATGAGCCAGCTTGGAAGCTGTGGACGTCGCAGGACCCACACTGTTTGTCAAAGGCAGATCAGAGTCTCCTGGGAGAGAAAAAGGCCAGGGACAGGACGCCAGGCCAGGTCTGGAGTCCCAGGGTTAGCGAGTGTTGAGGCTGGGAGGCAGAGAGTAGGGGTCGGCGTGGGCAGCAAGACCGCGCTGGGAAATACTTAATCCCCGGCCCATGCACGGTCTGCACAGGTGCCCACAAAGCCCTGGAAAGGACGTGGCGGGAGGGGAGTTAGGTTGGGGGAGCCAGTGGGAGAAAACAAGCAAGGGCTACAACATGAGATGGCTTTTAGTGACAAGATATTTAATTGACCTTCCCGTCCTCCAGTTTATCATGATGCGAGTGAAGCATTTCCGGAATGGTTAAGAGGGAATCAGGTACGTCAAGGACGTGTTGTTCCGGCTGATCCATGTTATCAGGCTCGAAGGGGAAGGTTCAGGAGCCCCGGAAGCCCCCATTTTGTGGGTGCCGGCCAATTTTCCTTCCCCAAAGAATTTTAGCTAGATACAATTTCAGGACTTCTATTTCTCTTTGCAAAGCATGACACGTATCTTCAGCAGAATTTTGGTTAGGAATCATTCGTATTTGTGCCTCATTTTGTATTTTTTGTAAACATTTTACTACTAATGTGCACTTCCCAGAGTAAAGGAATATATTGGAATTCAATGGATGGTGTCTGTGAAGCCAGGGGATAGCAGAGGAATGTTCTAGATGAACAACACACAGTTCTCCAAAGGGCCCCTGCTCGTGCAGGAAGACGTGTCGGCCACCCCATCCGAGGCGGACTGGCTGCTGGAGAGCACAGTCACTCTCCGTCCCTCTTCGTTTCCAGCGCTACTGCAGAAGACTTCCACTCTCCCCGTAAAGCTGACCTCATCTCTAAAAACTTTAAAACTGACCGGGAAAGTGTTTATCAGCACAAATCCGGGCAATAAAATATCTAAGTCTGGCTAATTAATGAGCTGGCAAGCTCATTCGCTATGAAATCGTGACGAACATGATGTGTGTTTGGAGTTCGAGTGTGTACAGTGTAACAGGTTCTGGGACCCGAGTTCGAAGCCTCCAAGTGGGTCTGTTACTTTGAACCTGCAAGCTTCTGTCCACCCTGCTCTTCCTAAAGTCAGTGCTAAGTAAAGCCCATTTTTCTCAGTAATTTTTATTTTGGGAGAAAAAACAAAAATTTGTAACTCAATTGCTATAGGATTAGAGTTCTTAAAATCGAACAAGAATTACTTCAAGTGTGTAGCAAACACACACAAAGCCAACGTCCCCAGAAAACGTTTCATGTTCCCTTTAAGGATTGACTATTAGCCAAAAAATGTTTTCTGAGTAACATGCTTCCAGCCAAAGTTTGGGCTCTAACACAGATGCATTTTTAAAGCAAGACAGGTGTCTCATGCTTGTGTACAAGGAGCTGTCTTTGTTAGGGAGCCTTCGTGAAGCTCCCCAAGAAGAGCCCAGAGGGGCTGAGTTCACCCCAAGGGAAGGGGGGTGTTTTCTCCCCAAGTCACCTACATTCTCCTCTCCCAGGGGTGTCTGCAGCTCTGGGGCTCTTTCCAAAGGGCACGGTTTCTCTCCCCACTTTCTGTGATCTCAGCAACAGCTGTTCAGTATGATGGTCTGACACCACCTGCTCGCATGACCTTGCCTGTTCTTGTCCCAAGAGTGAAGCAGAGGTCTCCTTGGATTTCTGTATGCAGATAAACCAGGGCAATGCTGCCACTGAGGGTTGTCTTTATGTGTCAGTTGTACTGGGCCAGGGGGTGCTCTGATATTTAGCCAAGCATGACTATGGGTATGTCTTTAAGGATGTTTCTGGCTGAGTTAGCATTTGAATCTGTAGACTGAGTAAAACAGATTGCCCTCCCCACTGTGGGTGGGCCTCATCCAAGCAGTTGAAGGTGAGTAAGTGAAAGACTAAGGAAGAACAAATCCTCTCTCTGTCTGATTACCTTTGAGCTTGGTCACTGATGTTCTCCTGCCTTTGGACTCGGACTTAAACTACAGCATTGGCTCTGCTGGGTCTCCTGCTTGCAGATGGTACATTGTTGGACCTTCTGACCTCCATAATCTTACAAACCAATTCCTTAGGACACCTCTTCCTTCCACGCTCTCTCCCTTCCTCCACCCCCTGATTGCTCTTTCTCCTGTGATAGGTATATAGATAGATACATGAGAGACAGACAGACATCTCCCCTGGGTTTCACTTCTCTGCAGAAATCTGACAAGTATGTCATCCACGGCCACACTCCTCTTGGGCGTAGCTGTACAGCCACTCACCGAGGTGCCCCCTCCATGCAGAGCAGACCCATGTGGCAGCCTCGGAGAGGCATTGGTCAAAGTCCCCAAACTAGGAAGGAAGGTCTCTTAGTCCTTCCTGTCACTGAGGAAAGGATCATGTTTTTGCATCTTTGGGAGGGGTCCCAAATTTTTGTACATAAATCCAAGACTAAGGAGCAGCTTGGAAAGACTTTCTCGGGATCGTGTGGTCCTGTTCATCTCTGGAGAGAATTCTAATGGCACCAAAATGTTACAAGAACACATTAGGCGCGTTCCTACCACTGATGATAATCTTTGAGCACAACAGTTTAATTTGAAAGAACTCATTAGCCTGGAGATGTTTTCTCTCCAGTTACTGGCTTTTGATCTTATTCACGTCATCTGTTTCAAGAAGAGAAATTTACGATTTTTTTTTTAAGTCTGTCCACCACTTTTAAATAGGAAAAGAGCTGCAATTCCAAAAAGCTCCCCATTGCCCACCTCTTCTCGGCATGGGTAGGTATCAGTGAGCAACACCAGTAAATTTGATAAAATAGGAGTTTACCAGTTTTCTGTGTTTACAGAGGGAAGAGAAGACCACTTCCTGTCCCCGGGCTCATGGTCTCCCGACGCTTCTGCGTTCTGCAGGCCTCAGGGAACGCACTGCCTGTCAGGGCGCCGGACAGGAAGGAGCTCCCGAGCTGTTCAGGCCGTGGCAGAATCTTCAGTCTCGAGACAGGCACTGTAGTCTGGATGTTAGTGCATCTCCTTACTTGCACTGCCTGCATAAATTGCAAGATGGGGTGGACAAGTACTAAGGAAAAATATGGTTTTCTTCCTTCTAAAAAAGAACCCAAATATGTAAACAGCCCATCCTGTAGGAAGAAACGTGTGTGCCTTGTGTTGAAAGGGAAACACTTTGGAGAAATGGGGGGATCGTGCAGGTGGGAGGCGCTGGTCCTCTCCTGGAGCGAACAGCCCTGAGTGGTCGGGGCCATTATTTCTTGCATTTTCAGAGCAAATGAACTTGACAGATGGCCGTGCCACCCAAACCCCCACCTACCAACTTGATTATGCAGAAAACAATACAATGGAGAAGAAATCATTACTGAAGGAACCTGGTTAGTCCACAGAGGGCCAGGGAAGGCAGAAGAACGAAATTACAGTGGTGGAATTGAACAGCAAGAATGCATTTAACATAAAGTGGGTTACAGCAAGGCAATCAGTCATGGCTAAAGCTATTGTCTGAGCTCGCTTGCATGGTGTATGAAGTCATCTGTCATCTCCCACAGAATTTATGCTTCGTTTATAGAAGAAACTACGAAGGTTTTGCTGGGACATGTCTCGGTAGCCTTACGTAGGCCGAACCTGGATCCACGGGAAGACAATGGTGGGTGTTCTCGGTGCTCTGCTGCCGTCCACGTTTGGGAGGCCACGATCCTGCCACCGTGACTCCCGGTGAGATGCTCTCAGGCCCAGGCAAGGCCGTCGCAGGGAGTCAGGACACGCTTCCTTCAGCTTCTGCGGAGAGTCAGCTGCTCCTGCTGGCGTCCGCCTGAGAGGATGGAAGGCCAAAGTTCAGACGGGGCTCCGTAAAAGTTGGAAAAGGATGTTGTCTTAAGTCCAGAAAGACAGATATCTCCTGCATGTGGCCGTGTGTATCTGTAAGAACAGCTGAGCTCTGAAGAAACAGGCAGTGTCGTCTGTGGGACAGACGACAGGCAATACAGGGCTGATGCCGAACTGGCCGTTCGGGGCACATCATTCCCCAGCACCCAAGCGGGTGTTTCCAAACCATCCAAAGACTGCTTAGGAATAAGGCAGCTTCCCGGCTTCCCTCCTGAAAATTAGTGGGATTTCGCCACTTTTATGTATTTCTGGCTGGAGATTCTCTCCTCAGAGAGCCTCGTCCCCATCCGTCCCTCTTTCTCCTCCTCCTCCTCCTCCTCCTTCTTCTTCTTCTTTAACATTTTCTTTGTTTATTTGACAGAGAGAGAGAGATCACAAGTAGGCGGGGCGTGGTGGGGGAAGCAGGCTCCCTGCTGAGCTGAGAACCTGATATGGGGCTCGATCCCAGGACCTTGGGATCATGACCCGAGCTGAAGGCAGAGGCTTTAACCCACTGAGCCACGCAGGTGCCCCGTCCCTGCTTCTTGAGGCCATCAGCACACTGCGGACCGAGCTCAAGCTCACCAGCCAGCAGCCGGCCGGCTCTGCTCACGGCTCGCAGGTCCGTCGTCACGAGACCCGGCTCCTCCCGGTGCTGCAGTGGCTTCGGTCCTTCCCCAGCTCTGCTAGCAGATGCCCGTTCCCGAGACAGGGTGCGTCGTGTGGGTCCACGTAGGGAGCTGTCCTCTACCTGCACAACCTCTGGATGTCCCTACGGCATCTCTGTGCTGATCCTGTCCATCCGCGAGCATCGTGACCTTCCGCAGGACACCCTCATACCCACAGGAAACATTCATTTACCAACCTATTTCGTAGAACTTTGATGCACTTGTATGGCATTAATATAATTAAAAAACATGTTAGATACAATAACGTACATATTACAGTTTCGTGTATTAAAAGTCACTAGGAGGGGTAATTTGTTGAGTTTAATTATATGAAAGTTGTCAAAAACTGACCTAGGAATGGGCGTGATTTCCGAGGCATTGGCTCTGTATCCTGACCTGCTGTCACTACCTTTAGATGCACCTGTAGCCCGGGTTCCTATCCTCCTACCCTTACCTGATGCAAGACACGTATTTGGCACCATTAATGGGGGCCTGTTTGTGGGCTCTGCCAAGCCAAAGAGCAAAAAGAGCATCTGTCTTAGACTATTCGGACTTGAGAATTCCAAGCTCAGCGTCCCTCGTTCAAGCCTCTCTACGGAACGCATTTTCCCAGATTGGAAGCCAATGAGCAGAGAATAGACCTCATTTACCTAAAGTAGCTCATACGGGCTGCCATGAAATCGCATTTGCTGGTAATTACGAGGCTCACAAGGCTTGGAGAAGGCTGCGTTCTGGGTACCCCGAGCGGAAGTGCTGCCTATCCTGGTGCAGAGTGTGGCACCATGTTTCCCAAACAGACACCCGACCTCGAAGCTTCGGGCACCCAGCCTCTAAGGTCGTGTGCTCCGTACCACTGACCAGACCCATGCTGGCTTTTCTGAGGACCAGACAATCTCCTCCAACCAGAGCAGTAACCTCTTCCTTCATGACAGGGCAAGGGTGCAAGTCAGAATCCACGACTGTGTCCTGATGGAGTAAAGCTGGGGTCTGGGACGGGGCTACTCCGATGTACTTCGGGGGCACGCCCAGGCGCAGCCACGAAAGTGACCGCAGGCGTGTCCTGTATATTCTAATGGACTCACGTGCTGTAGCTCTTCCTGCTCTTGGCCAGGACTCACGGGGCCTCCCGGTGTGGAGATCATGGGGCTGCTGGCTGACGGGTGTATACAGACACCTAGACAGGGCCCACGGACCTCCTGGCTGCTTGCAAGGCCGAAGCCATGGTCCAGGTTCATACCTGAAGGTCACGCTGGGAGGGCGGCCCGGCGGCGGTGAAGGGAATTGCGTCTGAAGGAGAGCGGATTCTCGGCCCCGTAGCACCCGCCGCTGCGCTGCCAGCCCCAAATGGACAGAGAGTCAAGGATTCTGATGGGGGGCCTAATGGTGGCCTTCACCTCTGCTCCCCGGGGCCGAGGTAAACACCCGCCACCCCTCGGCCGGGCTCATGGCATGTTGCTGCAAACCTGACTTGTTGGACCGTCAGAGCCAGACGAAAGGAGCAGGTATGGCCTTCTGCTCAGCACGTCCTGCTGGGGCCCTGGTGTCCCTGATTTCCACAGCCGAGGCCCATAATCCACTCAGCAGCCACAGACCTGAACCACGTACTGCCTCGGTGCCCACGGCTTTCTTAGGGCAGGACAACCCTTCCCAGTCTGTTCACAGAAGGCATTCATCACTATGGTCGCCTCCTGGGACCTCTGGAGCTTTTAGCTCATCTCTGACTATGTGGACCACGGAAATGGGACCAGCAAGTCAGAAACACGAGACAGCACCAGGAAGAGGAATGGGGTCCCCAGATGGCTACCGAGTGATGATGCCCGACGTCAGGGGAACGCTGCGTCTCTATCTCCATTAGGCTCCCACTGAGAGTGACGGGGTTCCTGGGTGGCAAGGCGCCCAGCCCCTTCCGGCTGTGCACCCTGCCTGACCTTCTTCAGGCTCGCGGATGACAAGGGACTCACACCGGACACTCGGTGGCCCCTAGCTCTTGATGCGCTCTGCCTTACTCCCTCCCCATGCCCCACCTGGCATTTTCGGGGAGTCTCCAGCACCTTCACCATGAGCAGAGGGCAGACCCCACGCCTGCCAGCACACCCCCTGCCCGTGAGGCCACACCAGTCTCTCCGGCTTCCTTCCTCACTGGTTGAGAGAGCCCTGGTCATGTAGTCCGAGCCCAGCAAACACTCTTCCCAGTGGGGACCTTTGCTCTGCCCAGCACGGGGCTCCGCCACTGGATGCCGTGCACAGGCCTGCTCCCTTCTGAGCATCAGGGTCTGTAATCTGGGGCTACTCAGGCTCCCCCAGGTCATCCAGGTCATCCTGGGGGACCACTGAAGGACAGACTGGCAGTGGGTGAGCTGGGAACCCCGGACAGAAGCAAGGAATGAAATGGACCTAAACAAATGGGAATTTACTGGAAGGCTTATGACCCCGGAGGTTTGGAGAAGAGGGGCGAGGGCTAAGGAAAAACCCCACAGCCTTCACCTAGTGGAGAGGCCTCTCGCCGTGATGTTCTCTTGGTCTGTGCTCAAGACCCCCAGACCCAGCACCAAGCACGTGCTTAGCCGAGCCAAGGGCTCACATCCACAGGACGTATCTGTCCCCCGGTCCCTTTCCTCTAAGACCCCACATATCCACAGGCAGGAAGTCTACCAAGAGGAGCACCGCGCTCATGGGAAGAGGAAGGGGGCCGCGTCACGCACACTGCTGCGCAGGAGTCCCGACGAGGCTGCGTTCTGGACGCATCTGAGTTGGAACATTCTTCCGTCCCCACGTCTCCAGGGCTGGTTTTGTTGGGATCTGGAAGTAGATGCGTCTGTGGGTACAGGTTTCCTGCCTACAAACTCCCCCACACTTTTGTGCTTGACAAAAATACATTCGATAGTCTGATTGATCCCTGCATAGGACACCTTGTTCTTTCAGGGGTGATTTAAGTGTGCCAGTCCTGTTAGAATCAAGAGAAAGGAGTCACAGCATGAGACCTACGTGGGGTGCTGACGTGACCCTGGAACGGGCGATCTGGGCTGACGCAGGGAGGGGGACGAGCCGGCCCGTGAGGCTTGTCGTCCACCGAGAATCTCGCGGCGACCTTTGCAGCACGGTTTAGCTCCACTGGGGAGAACGTGCACTTCAAGAACAACCTCGCGTCGGCAGGAAACAGACCGGATGACAAAAATCTCCTGCCTGCGTTTCTACGATTTCGTGACACACATCTGCAGGGTTCAGGGCTCTGGCTTTAATTTGGAGGCAGCTCCCTGATGGTATCAGTGAGAATGACTGGAAATAACTCCCGTGTCAGGGCCATGAGGCTGAACGTCCACGCGCGATCAAAGAGCAAAGGTCGACGGGAGGATCCTAGACTCAGTCCCGATTTCCTACGGTTCACAGAGACCGGACCTGAGACACAGCAGGGGTCCTCCCCGTGGCTCCTCCGTGGCCAGCGGCCGGAGAAGGCAGCCGACGCCGCTGGGAGCCCGAAGGACTGTGGTCCACACTCCGTGCGGTCCACACTCGGTCTGCAGACTTTGGGGCTGGGGGTGGAGGGTGAGAAGGTGTGAACCACGTGGTGCCCTAGCAGAGCTCCTGCCAAGCCCGGCTGGAGACCCAGGACCCTCACTGAGCGATTCATTCTGGGGTTGGTCTCGGGAGAAGACGCAGGGGAAAGAGAGAAACTGTATGGACCCCACAGGGAGCCCTGGTGCACACTTGCACCCCAAGAGAGCACATTAGAAGGGGGGCTGGACTTTTTCACCTGCCATACAGGACCGTCTCTGGCCGAGGCTGGCCCTGGAGGAGGGCACGGACCTGGAAGAGGCAGATCTGGTTATCAGAGGAGGGGTCTTGACCATCAGGGGGTGTGGGCTGGGAACCCACAGCCTGGGGCACAGCTCTAGCCACCCCTTCATCGCCTCCCCACTCTGCCCTCTGTTTTTAACACAGATTTAGTGTGGAGCGATTTTAGAGTCACGGAGTGCAGAGGATCCCCATGTCCCCAGCAGCACCCGCCCCGTTTCCCATCTTCCCTGCTCTGCACCCGCTGCCTCTTCCTGCGGCAGTCATCCGGGTGGAAAGGGCGGGAGACGGACGTTGGGACGTAAGCCCTCGGGTTCACCTTGTCCCCTTGCAGAGGGGACTGACGCAGCCCATCCTGCAGGAGCCGTGCCGTCCACGCAGGAGCCGTGCCGTCCACGCGCTTCCCCCGACCTCCAGTTCCCTCAGCGGCAGAATCTGACCCACCCGCGTCGCTGGGCCCTACAGACGCCAGCTGCCACAGGTCGGCAAGGTTGGCGGGTACCTGGCCAGCACCTTTAGGGCTTGTGCACGTGCCTGGGGGTGGGAAGAAGAGCTCCCGCAGTCCCCCTGGCTTTCTCCCTCTGTCCTGCCCCTGTCAGCTCTGCCCTGCGAGTGAGGACCTTCCCGCTACTGAACCCAGGACTTCCCTGGGGGAACGTTCTTCCTGGTGTGGCAAACTGCTGAGCCATAGGACAAGCCGGTGGAGAAATGATTTCACCCCTTCACTCGGCTCCTCTTCCTGTCTGTGACCTTGCCCTCCGGCTCCTTGGGGGGGGGGGCTTCCCACTCCCACTGTGCGGGCATCCTTCCCCCGAGTGCATGCTGTGCCTGCCCTCGGCCACCTGTCCCACGGGCCCCACACACATCCCAGGCCGCGGAGATGGCGGGCCCACGGCCGACTCAGTGGGCTCTGGGCTCTTCCCCTCCTTGGGGACAACATTGTGATGTCACCCTGAGATGCAGGGACCTCACGTGCCCCGCACCTGCCCTCATGTGAGCTCCCATTTCACTGACTTTAGATCTTCTGGACGCTTCTTCTCCCCTGGATTTCCTTGGACGCCGTTCCCTAGGTTCCCCTCTTCCTTGAAGAAGCCTTATCTGCTCAGCGATGTCTGCCACCAGCTGGGCTCCCTCCCCACCCGTGTCAGCGTGGAAATCCCCAGTCCGCTGGCTTCGCCCACTCCCAGCTGGGCTCCGGTGTTCTCTCATGCCTCGGACACGACCGGAGGGCACCACGTTTTTGGCTAAACATAGAGCATCTCAGCGAAGCATCAGGCACAGCCGGGGTCCGTCCTCGCGTCAGGAGCTCCGCAGGGATGCGTTTTCATCTCACATCAGAAACCCCCCAAATACAGGTTCTTAACCACAAATCAGCTCTGGAGGCCTCGTAAATATTCTGATGTTTTAGGCAGAACTGTGTGAGCGAATGCATTTCCCTTTGGAGAGGGTCCAGAACTCCCACCCGATGTTGGAGGGGAAACACACGTCCATGACCAAAGGGCAGGAAGGGTTCTGCGTCTGGAGCGGAGCACGAGCCTGGTCCAGAGCTCAGTGAGTGCCCCGTGGAAGCGGCGAGCTGAGAGGTGTCGGGTTTAGGGCTTGGATTACACAGCCCAGGCGCCGAGGGGCTGCGAGCTCTAAGCTGGGTTCATGCGGTTCCCTTCCCCGACAGAGACCTGCCCCCCACCCCCAGTGACAGTGACCTGGGTCATCGCCCCTGCTGGCCACACAGGACTGAGGCAGGGACAGGTGGCACAGGCCCCGTCCACACGCGTTCCCCAAGCAGGGGTGTTCCGGGCGGCATGAGGTGGGATACGGAGGGGTGCTGCCAGTGCTGGGAGCCCCTCGCCTGTAGGGGAC
The DNA here is from genome assembly GCF_020171115.1 of Neogale vison. Classification (NCBI taxonomy): domain Eukaryota; kingdom Metazoa; phylum Chordata; class Mammalia; order Carnivora; family Mustelidae; genus Neogale; species Neogale vison. Next base: position 314,858,358 of record NC_058091.1, on the reverse strand, counting down.
GCAGGCTGGGTCATCTGGGGTCAGCCCAGACGGGCTCTGCTCACCAACCTGCCTTTGGTCCAAGGTCCAGAGCCGCACACGGCCTGTGACCAGGAACAGGTCACCTCGGCCCCAGGACAGGGACGTTGGGGCGGTTGCTGCTCTGAGAGCCGGCCGCCGCCCTGACCGTGCATGGGGCCGTCTGCGTCCAGCCCTAGGCCCACCCTGCGGGCTCCCTGCTCTGGGCGGGGCCCTCCCTGCACTGGCTCCCCCGCAGAGGGGCAGACGTCCCTGCCACGCTCCGTGGCACTGTCGTCTGTGCGCCTGCTCCGTGCAGACACACCCTGCGGTCACAGACCCGCCCCAGCGTCCGTGTGCAGAGCCAGCCACCGCGTCAACTCCCCGGGACGCTGCGACGGGTCCCCTCAGCCCCGGGGACTCGGATAGAGTGTGTGCTCTGACCCCTCGGATAAGGTGTGTGCTCTGACCCCTGGAGCCTGCGTGGCTGCGCAGGGTGGCTGGGGCCGTGCTGCCCCAGACGCCCTGCACCCCCCCACCTCGGGTCCCGAGCCCCCGTCCCCATCTCTGCCCCACACGAATACCCTCCCATCCCGCGGGCCAGCTCCTCTTCCCTGCTTCCTCCCTGGACTGGCGAGGCCGCAGTCCTGTCCCCGCACATCCGTGTTGACCCTGTAAGTCCCGTGTGACTGCGTTTGGAGATGGGATCTTCCGGCAGGAACTGCGCCTACATGGGGTCATCAGGCTTGGGCTACAGCCACGGGTCCAGGGCTGTCTCACGGATCCCCCTGTCTCCCTCCCTGCCCCCTTCCCTCTCTCTGTCTCCCCTTCTCTGTCTCTGTCCTTCTTTCCGCCCCCCCGACACCTCCATGCACCACGGAAAGGCCACGTCAGGACACGTGAGGAGGGGACCCTCAATAAGCCTGGCGCCGGGGCCTCCCCAGGACCAAACTGTGGTCACCCGGCCTTCACACTGAGTGACAAGATGTGCTACTGAGGCCCTGGGCGGTAGCGTTTCATTCGGCCAGCGGCTGCCTCCCGCACAGGCCCTTGCCCGGCTTGCTGCCTGCCCAGCCCCTTCCAGGACACCTCATCTCCAGACCCTCGACCAGACCTGCGGAGACCTTTCTCAAACACCATCACGCTGGCGTTCTGGGTGGCATACCCTGTCGGGGAGCCACTGTGCAGCCTGGTGCCCTTGTGAGGAACAGGAGGTCTCCTGAGGTTTGGGGGAGGGGAGCTCGCACACGCGGCCACCCTGGACTGAAGGGCTGCCCCGGACCCTGGAACCCAGTCCTTGCTGAGTTCTTCATGTGTAAGGGGCCTGGCTCTGGAGGGTGCCCTGTGTGGTGGGGCTTGCGTCCCCCACAGTGCACCTAAGGGGCTCCCACGGGCCTGCGGTGAGAACACGGAGGGTCCGCTGCAGGACGATCCCGCCAGCGCCCACCGCCAGCCCGTGAGCTGCAGGGAACCAGAGTGTCCCGCCGGGTGGGTGACCGTGGGCAGGACCTGCGCCTTGGGCCCCGCACGATGCCATGGGAGGTGCTGGCCGGACTCAGCATCCTCATCTTCATTCCGGTTCGAGCAGGACGGAATCCACAGTGACTGTCCCTCCATGACCTCCGTCCAGCAAACGCATGGACAAGCCCAGACACTCTGAAGACAATGGCTTCAATTGGTTTTCAGTTTTCCATTGAGAATGTCTCCCTGCCTGTAGAGACAGAAGCCGGGTTGCCCGTCTCTGAGCGGCACAGGCTGGAGCTGTGTGTCCTTCCCCCGCGGGGTCCAGCTCTGCTCCCATGGGTCCGATCCCCCGTGAGAACTCCCAAATGGCCTGCGGAACGTTGCGGGAGCATCGAGCTTCTTTGGGCCTCACAGCGTCCCCAACCAAAGGAGTATCAGAGGAAACATTCATTATCCTTTAGACGTAACATTTCCGAACGCAAACGAAGCCGGCACGCGGGGGTTAATGGGCAGCATCCGTTCTGCGCACGGGGCTGGACGCAGCCATTCTGCACGCTCTGCTTCGCCGTGGACATCCCCAAGAGACACCAGCGCCCAGGGCCCAGCGTGCCCCGTCTCCAGGACGAGCCCCGTGTCCTGCCAGCCCTCCGGACGCCTGCGGCGGGACCCGCTCCTCCGAGGACGGAGACCCCCCCCCACTCCTATGACAACTCATTTTAGAACTTCCCATGCTCAGAACGAGAGCAACAGAACACGGGACGGAGACATGTTTGTGGAGGGAAGTCACGAGTTCTGCACGGTGAGGAGAGACAAGGACGAGGCTGCGCAGGAACACAGGGGACCCGGAGCTCCGTACGCAGCAGAAGAATGAAAATGAGTGTGGGCAGATCAACGCTCATCACACCCGAGGGACAACGGGCCCCGGAGCAGGAAGGTGGCCTCCCAAAGGGACGTGGTCACCATGTGCGGCGGGGGGGGGGGCACATGGCAAGATGCAAGGGGCAGTGGGGAGGCCCTGCGGGGAACCTGCAAGGTGTCCAATGACCTCTTCGGCTCAGGGCTGACTTACCCTCACCAGAAGTGGTCTCGTCTTCGTGAGTTGGCCCCAGCATTCCCCCAGCCCTTCTGCTGAGCTCCTTGCTTACCCCCGTCTGCTGGGGAAGGAGAAGCGGCACCCCCCCCCCAGGGGAACCTCCCCTCTCTTGATGGGGCCTCGGTGTCAGCACACAGGGACACGTCCGTACAGACCCCCGGGTGGCACCCCGCAGGGAGACCATGCCCGGCTGGGAGGACTCCCTCTCTCTGTTCCTGGGAGCACGGAGGAGGAAATCAGGTTGGGGCTGACCAGGGTGCTGTTGAAGGGGCTCCAAGCACCGTCCGAACCCAAGACCAGCTGCTTACCACGTCCCTGGGGTTTCGAGGCAGGCTGAGCCGGCTGCCCTCGCGGGAACGGCTGGGGCAAGGACACTGGCCTCAGGACCAGCCGCCCCTCCCGCCAGGCCCGTGGCTTCACAGCTCACACCCTTGTGCCCTCACCCCCATGACGGGTACCGTCCCTGCCAGCCCTGCTCTCGCCAACCGCATTCTGTGCAGGCCCGGGCGGGCCGCGGGTCCGACTGGGGGCAGCGGCCGGCTCAGGGCCGGTTCCGCGCTCGCCCCACGCCACACTCCGCGGCCGGGCCTGCGGGTCGGTAACGCCGTCTTCTCGTATTCAGGGGGCACTCAGTGAGGAGCGAGGGACAGCTCTATCAGCATAACTTTTTAAAATAGTGACATAAGTATCTATCATTTCACTATATATGAATTTTTTAATATTTCCAATATAGATGATGCTGAATGTGGAATTTCATGAGATGTGATTCCACTTAGCCCGGGGGCCTTTTGATTCCTCCAACTTTTTTTTTTTTTTTTTTTATCAGGTTTCATCAGCTTTATTGGAAAATGGGCCTTACTGGCGGACGGGTGGAAATTTGTCAAACACTTAGCTGTGCCATCCGTCTCTGGGGGGGCCTTTACAGCAGGTCACTGCGCGGGGGGCTGGATTCTGAGAGCTCTTACAACGCTGCGTCCCCGGGAAGAAATACAGATAACGCAGGATGAAAATGCTTCTTCACGTGCATAGAGACCCCCCCGGGGAGGCTGGGAGAGGGAGGCAGAGCCGATCCGACCGCGGACTGGATCCGTGAGGCGACAGTCTTCCGGCGGGAAGGAGGGAGGCCGAGAAGGTGGGAAACGCTCCTGGAAGGTGCCCACGTGAGCCGGAGCTTGTGCCTCGAAAGGGACCCCGGAGAGACATCACGGGTGACCCCTGAACTCGGGGGGATATATCCATTCTCAGAGGTTGGGGGAAAACCGGGAGCCAGAAACGGACAGACGGGCCAGGGGGTCAGGCGCTGCCTCAGGACATGGGTTTCGGGGGAGGCACACTAGCACCGAACCTGCAGGGAGGCTCTGCGTCTGGTCACTGGGGAGACTGTCCGAGCAGCGGGGGCGAGTGGGGCTCCCAGACCGGCAGCAGCGCGGGAGCCTGGGAACCTGCGAGCTCCCCCCGCCCCATCCACGGAAGGAGACACTCTGGGCCGGGGCTCAGGCGTGGGACTGAACAAGCCGCCCAGGGGACCCCTCCCACATGCTGGATGGAGACCCAGGGCCCCGGGACACGGCGCATGCAGGTCGCGGAAAGGCCGTCCCCCGCTCTCCTGCCCGGGGAGGGTGGCGAGGACCGAGTCGTGAGGCAGAGGGCGAACCAGCACCTCCGCTGAACGTTCTTCCGCAGCCACGTGCGCTGTCTACGGCTTCGTCTGGAAGCTTCTGCGGAGAAGAGCGTGCTGTGTGCCCGGCAGCGTCGCTCCGGTCTGCTCCGTGCCTCAGGGGCCAGGAGGCCGCGGGCTGCCCTGAGCACGCTCGGGCCGTATCCTCTGCTGCTGGGGGCCGCGTCAGCGTTTCGGCCCCCCGGGAGGTAAGCGTCCCATGGCCCGCCGACCAGCGGAATTCTGAAATATTGATGTCTTCGTAGCACAAGCACATGCCTCACGTCTCTTCCTGGGACCCCCGCGGGGGGGAGGGGCGGTTTGGAGCTCCCCGCGATGCAGTGTGCCCAGGCGCCCGCGCCGCCGCCGGCCTGGCTCATCCCAGCCGAGAGACGACAGGCCCCGGAGCAGGAAGAAGACCTGAGGCCCGGACTTCCGCAGGCGACGGGCACGCGCCCCAGCTCCCGCACACCCCGCCTCCTCGGTGCTGTGGCTTCCTTACTGGTCCGCGGCTGTGGACCTCGTTCTTCTCCCCTGCAGCCCCTTCTGCAGAAGCAGGAACCAGGAACGCGCTCCCCAGCAGCCGTGAGCGTGCGGCCCCTGCCGCTCTAACCCTTGGAACCAGACCCGGGCACCGGTCTGGACTCGTCCTCCTGGTGAGTCGATGTGTAGCCCACGGGCTGGGAAGTGGTCACGGCCCCCAGCCGGGTAGGGTCTCCATCACAGACGCCCAGCCACAGACGACAAGCCACTTTCCCTCCCACAGGCTTGTTGATCTACATCTAATGCACGATAGCTTCAACGAGCAAAGTCAGATTGTCAGCTCCAACCGCTTGATCTGCTGCCCAGAATCCTCTGCACACCCTTTGATAAGAAGCTCGGAGCCGCGGAACACGTGCTGCGTGGCGGCCACGGCCGTGCATTTGCATCCCTGTCAAGCTCGGCCCAGCAGCCGCGGCACGTGAGCTGCGGGAGGTGGGGACGTTTTCTTTAATTTTTTCAGCATTTCTGTGTATTTATTTCACCGTTTGCAGACACTCTGTAATTCCAGAAAGGGCCTCTGGGTGTACATAAAATACTGACACATCACATCTGCGCTATCAGGCAAACCGGAAGCTGCCCGGCGAGTCCAATCCAATCCGCCCCGCGAGTCGGGACAGATCCACGTAGGGACACGCTTCCGCGGGCGCTTCTCGTGCCTTGTGACCGGTCTGAGCCTTCCCGTCACTCCGAGGCTCGAGGTACCCTCATGCCAGGCCAGGGGTGACGTCGCGGAGGGATGCGGCCTCCCGTGGGACCCGGCAATGTCACACCCAGATTATTCCGGCGGGGGGACGCTGTGACTTAGTTTGGTGGGTGTGTGTGGGGGTTGGGTTTTAAGGTATCTACTTACATTTTGTTTTTGTTCTGCGTTCTGAAGGTTTTGTCTTAGGAATCGATAACTGCCGACAGCTACCCCAAATCCAGGGACCGACGACAGTGAAGCGGACCATCTCAGTGGCGGGTGTCCCGCAGGCGGGAATCACGGTGGGGCCGGGCTGTGCCTGGGTCGCCGGGCAGCTGGGGCGTGTCCCTTCTGTGCCCGCTCCCTGCCCATCCATGGCACTCAGGTCTCAAGGGCTGTTGGACGGGGACCCCAGGAGCACAGTCTCTGGAAACAACACCATTAGTACCAGTTGGCATAAACACCCATAGTGAGCCACGGCGCTCTGGGTTTCCTAATCGAATGGCTTCCTCCCAGAAATTATTTCATTTTTCACTTTTCACTTTTCCAATGAACCCTGAATTCAGGGTTGCTGAGTCCTAAGCCAAACGGGTCTTGCTGGGCCTGCAAGGGTGCCGGGGCGCGTCGCGGCAGGACAGGCAGGGAGGGCGGTCGGGTGGCCCCGTGGGGGACCTGGGAGGTGGGGCTGGGTCGTCAGGGCCCCCGTGGTGCGGCCTCCTGGAGCAGGAGGCTCCGTTCTGTCCTCTGTAATTGACGGAAGTGAAGTGCAGGACCTTTCTGGTGCTGGTGCCGTGGCCCCGCAGGGCTGCCCCACAACGGCGTGGACAGGGGGTGACCACATGCATGACCTTGTTTCCTGGATTCTGGAGGCCAAGAGTCCAAGATCAAGGCACCCGTTCCTTTGGGCGGGCTCTGGTGGGCTCCCCCTTCCTGGTTCCCGGACGGCTGTCTTCTCTCTGTGGCCCCCCATGGCAGACAGGACAAGGGAGCACTCAGGGAAGGGCACGAATTCAATGTTGAGGGCTCCATTCCCAGGACCTAATCACCTCCAAAAGGCCCCAACTGCCAACGCCGCCACTGTGGGGCTTAAGATTCTATCATCTGTTTTCCTGGGGGACACACACTCGACGGACAGCAGCCACCTACAACCAACAGACCATGATTTAAAAAGAAGGAGAAGAAGAAGGAGAAGGAGAAGAAGAAAGAGATTCTCTTTGTCCAATGGTGTGTTCAGCGGGGAGAACCAACCTCTGCGTGTAGAGACGGAAACCCGTGGGGCCACCCCGCCCAGGGACAGACGGAGGCCATTGTTCACGGACTGAGAGCTGTGCCTGGGTCTGATGCTGTGCAGAGGTCAGGTCAAGGTGCCCTTGGGTGTGGGCACCTCCCCACCCCCAGTCCAAACAGGAAGGAAAACCCCCTGCAAACAGGGCCTCACAGACGGTGTGCGGTACCCTGGTGGCCATTTCACGGTGGGCAGCAGAGACGGAGGCCCCGTTGGCACGTGTCTGGCGTCCCTCCTGAGCGTCCGCCCTGCACCCCACCACCGACTCCACGATTACCTTGAACCCAGGCGGGGTAGAAAAACTCCGTCTCCCTTTGAACTGGTCACCGGGGGCTGCAGGCTGGCGGGGGCGATCTGCCCTCTGCTTCTCTTCCTAAACCCACACAATATTCACACTTGCCTCTTGCGATCGAGTCAGAAATCACTCTAAATCCACCGTTCAATTTCAGAGCAAAGAGGGGTTCAATCAGCGGGCTCAGGGCTCGGGTGCCCTCCCCGTGCGCAGCCTCCAGACCCATGGAGCCCCCCCCCCGCCCGGGTGCGGGAGGTGCTCAGCCTCTCGCCAAGGGCCCGGTGCCCCCGGCGCTCTCGGCCGTGTGCTGGGGGTCCGCCCCTTCCTCGGTTTACAAGCCACGCAGAGGAAAGCGTACAGCGCAGCCCAAGCAACGCCTCACACCAGCCTCTTCAAAGGTTCTGGGCTTTCTCTGTTTGCTCCACGGCTTTTAAAAAAAGTAAAGTTCTTCAAGGTTACGTTGGAACGTCTCCTCGTGTTGCTGCCTTCCCGTCGGAAGGCCGTGTCGGCCATCCCCGGCGCAGTTCTGTGCTTCTCCCGCTCAGGCTAAGCCAGGCTAAGCTGCTGACCGGTGTTCAGCATCCCTAGGACTCCGGGCCTCGGGTTGGTGCCCGTCTGCCCACCGAGGGCCGCGTGGGCTGCTGACCGTCCGCGGTGCTGGGGATAACACTGCTTGGCTCAGTCCGGCGCAGGCTCAGTGCGGGGAGCGCTTTCTCTTCTCGGGACGGCGCGCCCAGGACTGTGATCACTGGGCCGGGTTGCAAAGGGTGTTCTTGGTTGTTTCTTGGGGTTTGTTCTTTGGGAAACTGTCCCACGGTTTTCCAGGGTGGCGGCACCATTTCACATCCCCCCGGTGTCCTCCGCCTTCACAGCGAGTGCGGCTGTAGGAGGGTCCTCACAGCAGCTGCCCCGCTACACCCCCACCTCCCTCAAGGGTGGGCACAGGCGGCCGCGTGCCGGGGTGCGATCCACACGCGTCGCCCTCGTGGGGGAGCTTTTCCTCGCGCCTTCGCCTACTTTCCGATGGGATCACTTGTCGCTTGACGGATGAGTTTGGGGAACTCTTGATGTTTTCTGGGTGGGCGTCCTGGCCGGCTGGTGCCGTGCGCGTCTTCTCCTCCCAGGACGGCGCTCTTCATCCGAGGGCTGGAGTCCTCCATTTTGATCACGTCCAGTGGGTTCAGTTGTTTGTTCGTTTGTTTGTTGTTGTTTCTTTTTTCTTTTACGAATCAGGCTTTTGACCGTATCTGAGAACACGTTGCCAAGCCTCGTCCCTAAGGACGTGGAACCAGATGGACGGACCCCTGAATTACCCCTTCTTGGAGGTGTGCGCTTGCTCCCCTCTGGGTGTGCGATGCCTCGATCCAGTGTTTTGTAGGGGTTGTACTTCCTCACTCGAACTGTTTCTGCACCTTCGTCAAAACCCGGCTGGAGGAACGAGAGCACGAACGTGAGGTCTTTCTCTGGACTGTCCTCTGTCATTGTTCCATCTCCGTCTCTGTCCCTCGGCGGGTATCACAAGGTCTTGGTCACCATATGTAGAGGAATCCTTAAAATAGAAATAGAGTGATTTTTTTTTTTCTCCAGAATTATCCTAGTTATTCTATTTTCTTGGGCTGTCATATAAATTTTAGAAAATTATTTTCCACATTTCCACAAAAAATCTTAACCTGTGTATCTATCTGGGGAGACGTGACATCACGATGCCTTGAGTTTGTCGGTCCTTGAACGTGGATTTTCTCCCACTTATTTAGATCTTCCTGATTCTTTCCTCTGGACGTCAGGTTTTTAGACACAATTCCACCCCACCAGGATGACTTCATTGTGACTTAACCAACTACATCTGTAATCACCCGGTTTCCAAACAGGACTTCAGCACATGAGTTTTGTGGGTACACAATTCAGACCACAATGTATCCCCACAACTGAAATGTCTTGTCTCTCCTTTCTTCTTGTCCAAATCTGACTCTTCTCTGATTTAGAATTTTTCAAAGTGCTGCATTCTTCAGCAAGTAAACTACAAGCTCTCTGTCTGGGTCTTCTCAAGCCCAACCTGCCGACCTCCCGACCACGTTTCCCGTTCTCTTCCCCTTTGCGCTTCCCGTCCATAAGAAGTCATTCAACAAACAGTGGGGTCCCCAACTCCAGCACTGCAACAGTGATCCAAGGGCCAGTACAGATGTGGAGAAGGTAAATTCTCCAGTTACAAAAGTTGTGGTTATTTGCACATTGCCTGATGCAAAGACTTTGCTTTCTCTGTCTGCATAAAATAAATGTCGTTCCCAAACAATCAAAACTCAGAGAACAGAAGACTCAGGGGCACTGCAAAGTCAGCAAATTGCACTGGTACTCACCACGATTTATGCTAAGCCTGTATTACACTCACAGAAAGTAAGAAAAGGCTTGGCAAAAAACACAATAGAGTAGTATACAAAAATTAAATCCCAGAAACCTTGGGAAGAATCATTCTGCTTCCTTCCTCCTCCATGGTTCTACTAACTGGGCTTTCTAGGGCCAAAGGAGGCAGCCTGCACATGCTCCCCAAACTCTGACTAAGGCACTTGGCTCAAATTTACCCCATTTATCCCTTGGCTCTGAAGACATCGGCAGTTGCAAGGAGGGGTGGCCAAGACCTCACCAGAAGAGCCCGAGAACGGAACCTTTTGGAAAAATGGTCTGTGCCCATGGGATTAGGTTAAGGGTATGAGGACATCCTGGGTGATTCGGGTGGACCTTCAAGCCGTGAGGGGTGTCTTTACAAGAAGAAGAGAGGGAGACAAGAGACGTGGAGAGACGCAGATGGAGAGAGGCCCCAGGCCCTCTCCTGACCCTGATCTGGAGCCGGGGAGGGGCAGGAGGCCAGCGCCCGCTCTGCCAGCTCTGGTCTGTGCATATCATCAGGGGCGTCAGCAAGCGCGTGAGAACGCGAACAAGGCACGCATCGGTCCCACTAATAGGTAACGGCGTCTGTTCCCCTGTGTGCGTGTGTCCTGTGCTAAGGACTTGGCGAACTGTAGTTTAACTACTCATAGAAAGTCCCTCTGACCGAGGCAGTGCTTAGGTCTTTACAGTAAGAAGCCTGAGCAGCACGGGGACGTGCACAGGGCCACCCCGCAGGCCAGGCCGGAATGGGCGCACACGGCCAGGCTGCCCAGCCTGAAGCCACACAGGCTGCCCTCACTCTCCACCACGGCTCCTCGAGGACACTGAGACCTATAGATGAGCAGACGGTTGTACAGATTCGGTGGAAGGGGAGCAAAGGGTAAGCGCCCATGAGAAAGGCATAACAGGCCAATGGCCGCAGACGAGCGGGGCGCTGGGACCCATCCCAGAGCACACGCACGTTCCTGCAGGAAGGGGGGAGGATGGAGAAAGTCTCACCCAGCGGGGGTGCCCTCCAGGGCCAGGGCCTCCTGAGGTCCGGGTGCCAGGGGACCTGAACATGTGTGCCTGACCAACGTCCCTTGTGATCACTTATGCTATTTTAGCTTCTTAGCCTGAGAACCAGGGAGGTGCTAGTGGGACGCTGACCTCAAGGTCAAAGCACTGGGGCTTAGGACGGCGTCTGGGACTTGCGAGCACCCGGCTCCCTCCCGCTCCCGCTCCCGCTGCCGGCGCTGCTCAGGGAGCCGAGCTCTCTCCCTCCCTGTCGCGGTCCCAGACGGGCTCTGCGGCGCTCCCACAACTTCTCCATTGTACTCCTTGACCTCCCCGAGACACAAGGTCACGAGAGATCCAGTTCCCGGTATGGGATACGTTTACCTGTTGCCCCACGTCCTGCTGGATTCGTGAGCCGTCAGCGGTTTCGGCCTGGCTCGCTGAGCCGCTGTTGTTCTAAGCAGCTCTCGTGTCCCCCAGGAGAATGCGTGTGAAGGACACCGGGGACTCTGGGCTCCGTCCTGACGCGGCGGCTACCGTGCGACCCTGCTCCCGACCCAGGCTCCAGGGGGTAGGATCATTCCGTCCCTGCGTCACAGACGCAGGAGGATGACTTGGCCATCTCATGGAGGGCATCTGATGAGGTAAGGGCCGGTTTGTCAGAAGCCGGCCAGCTCGTACCGGCAGGGGAGGATGAGCGTCTCCAGCCCGGATGCCCCAGGAGGCCTGTGGCAGCTGAGCAGGCACCACGCCTTCCCCCGGGGGAGACGGGCACGGCCCGAGTAGAAGGGGCGGCAGCTCAGAGAGCCAAGCGTCGGCACTCCCAGATGGGCATATGGGGGATCCCATCTAAGATGATTAGTGCACGGGGCCACTCAACGAGAAAGTCTGTCCCTGGGGGAATGAGGGAAACCGGTGGGAAGGGGACGCTGGCTCGGAGGACACCTGCATGACACATCGGTCAGGAATCTGCACGGCCCGAACCGCGGAGCTCCGCAACAGCCAGGTGTCTGCCCGGGCGACCCCCTTGACCTCTCGCACCTGCAGAAGTGACGAGGGAGGGCTGCTTCGTCGCCACTGAGGACTGTCAGCCTGATGTTCGGAGGGTGGAACGCACCTGCTTACAGAATCAGGAGACTTGGGGGGGGGGCTCGGAGGCCGCGGGCGTGTGGAGCACCTGGTGAATCACACAGAAGCCCGCTGCGGGCTGAGCACGGCGTCGTCACTCTCCAGGGACTCCCGTGCAGAAGCAGAGGGAAAGCCCTCCGCGCCCCATCCACGGACCCAGCGTCAACAAGCCTCACAAAGAACCACTCCTAGTTGCATCAAAGATACTGCGGGGAGTGGCGCCCTCGAAACCCTCATGGCCGCATGTGAGACAGGAGGCAAGGGGGTCTTCAGGCCAGCCCAGGGGTGCGTCTGCGCTCCCAGAATGCTCTTGCTGCCTGCTGGGCAGTGACTCCCGCAGCCCCAGACGCTTTGGCTCTGCTGTCCTCATCCCCGTCTCTGATCCGGATCCCAGCTTCCCACAAAGATGCCTGCATTTCCTCAGGTGTTTCTGTCTGTCTGACTCCTGCCATTTCCTGGTTTTCCACCTTCCGTCAGTGACAGGGTCCCGCTGGTCCTGAAAGCCCAGGGAAAGCACGCGTGGCTGCGCTGGCCGTCAGAAGAACACCGTGCGCAAGCGCAGGGATCGTTTCGGCGTGAAGGACAGAAAGCCAGACCAGTGGTCGTCTCCCTGACAGGTACCCTGAGGTCGGGTTGCAAAGGGCTCCGCGGTCATGGTGCCTGTGGGCTGCTGGGGCGGGCTGCGGCCGAGGGAGGGGCTGGAGCCAGGTCCCCGGCTTCCCACACCCGCCCTCCATCAGGCTGCGCAGGGGTGGCGCAAGAATGCGTCGCTGTGGGGACCCGGCGCCCCCGTGGTGAGGAGACCATGCAGCCTCCCCTTCGGTCTGTTTATGGTGCGCTTTTCTCATAACGAAGCTTCGGATTCGGTGTATCTGTAACACACACACCCATACACATCGAAATTAAAAGCAGTAGTATATAAACGTACTGTTCCCTTCACATATGTAAACCCTACAGAAGGACGTCCTCAAGGCCATGCTTGTCTGTGCTGTGCCGCACGGCGAGGGCTGCCCCCTCCTTGTCTGTGGCTGGCGCCCCCTCAGCCCCAGGTTTCACCTGCAGATTGGGGTCACGTCTCTCCCTGGAGACAGACGCAAAACAGAATTTTCTGCACCGTTGGTGACCAACTTGCAACCCAACTCCCTGCTCATTTAAGAAATTGGGAAAGCGCGGTCTATTATTATAATGGGCTGCTGGGCAGCGTTCGGCTGGATGGCCCGGAGCCGCAGGTGCGGGCAGGAAGGCGGGCGGGCACCTGCCCACAACGGGGCCGGGGTCCTGCAGCCCGGCGGCCCGCGTGCAGCAGCAGCTCCCGGAGCGGAGCCCTTCTTGGTGAAAAACCCTCTCAGGGACACTTCCGATGCCTGAGCTCTGCTGTTCTGATTAATTCATTTAGGTGCAATTTTCTAATTGACCTGGAGTCACAAATTACTTTCTTAAACAGGAACAACGACCCAAGAAATTCTGGCGGAAACCGTCTTTCCCTTTCCTGCCTGAATACCTCAGATGGGAATGGCTCTGAGCCCCACTTCGAGCGCCTTCTCATTAAACCGTCTCTGACAGAGAGAACCACCCGGCTGTGGCAGCTTCTGTTCTAGAAAGGGGCTCTGAGAGCCGAAAATGTCACTCCCAGTGTGAGCGACGCACAGAGGCAGAGCTCAGAGCTGTGCAAAGGGGCTCTCAAAACAGCGTCTGCAAATGACTTGGGTCCCCTGGCGTGATGAATCATGGAGTCGCAAATCCTTTTTAGCTAATTGCTATCAGCTTGCGAGATTTTCCCTTCCATGTTCAATATCAATTTTCATGGCCATAGGAGATCGCGCTTCTCCCCTGAGCCCGCTGGCGACCGGCCGATCAGACGGCAGCAGGAGCACTTAGCCGCTGAAAGGGGGCGTCACGAAATCGCAGCTGCCCCCCGGGCTGAACGGGAGGCCGGCCGCCAGCGCCGCCCCCCTAATGCAGCCATGGCCATGACCTTCCCGAAAGTCGTCCTCCTGCGCTGATGGTGTCTCCGCAGACCGTCAGCGCCCAAGCCCCGCCTGGCTGGGGAGCCGCTAGGCTGCCCCGGGCTGGAGCGTGGGGGAGGAGGGGGAGCCCTGCCGACCCCAGGTGACATGCATGTGGCCAGCAGAGCCCTGTGTCACCAGGATGGGGGGTGGGCTTGGCAGCACGTGGGAGGGGCTCCTGCTTGAGCCCGGTCCCCACTCCCCACCAGGACCGCCCTGCAGAGTTTCCAGGAGCCTGTGGGCTCTCCCGCACACGGGGGAGCCAGGGTCACGGCTTGCCGCCACCACCACGTGCACGTTTGGCGAGGACGCCGCGAGCACCCGTGCGCTGGGCCCCGAGAGCGCGTCCGGGCAGCAGAGGAGGCTCGCGTGGCAGGAGGATCTGGGCTTGTCCTGGCGTCCGAGATGGCACCATCGCACGGCAGTACTGACGCGTGGGCTCCCTTCTGAGTCAGGACGATAGAAAGGCCTATTTCTGGAGATGTGTTGGGAGGAACACGGGGCCACCATGCTGCTGGGATGGGGGACTCAGCCCACAGGCCCCCGCCGGACCTTACACTCGGCAGAGCCTGCCTCCATGTTCCCCTGCAGAAAACCTCGCTACAGGCGAACCAGACTTTCATGCTCTGCTGTTTTATGCCAACGCTAGTGTCGGTGACTTTTGCTATTACTACAACGTTATTGTTGTCGGTATTTGCTGTTTGATCAGAGGTGACATTGACTGGGATTTCACCCCGGGCTGGCACCAGAACGAAGCACCACCCATGCAAACCCACCAAATCCTTATCCCTATGCGTCCTGGGTCACCACTGCTCCTACGTTACAGGAAGGGGCCCATGCTCCTGGGGGCCATGCACAGGAAAGGCCATGCAGCACGGCGCGGTTTCTGCCCAGTACCCCAGAGCCTCCTTCCGAAGGCCTTCGGTGCCCGCCATGTTTTAATTTGCTGACTTCTGCTTGTCTCGTTTCCCCAGCCAACCCTCTGTGTCAGCAGCTAATAAGTAACTCTGCGAATGGCCTGAGTTTTCACGGCTTCTCCCTTCCTATAGATGTGTGAATGGACATCGCGAGGGCTGTGCCGGGGGGGTGCCGTACACTCTGAAATCAGCGGGCCGACTGAGCCACCGACAGGGGTGAAAACCAGTTGAAGACCTTTCACAGGGGGATTGGGGAGAGCGTGTGTGGGCATCCACCCAGGGCTCCCTCTGCTGCCCTGGCCCTGGTTGGTGGGAGGGGTACCTGACATCCCGAATCAAAATCAGGGGCCCAAGCCCAGCCATCCCGTGCTTGGCTGGTCACCTCTTTTGGGTCAGTGTGGAACTTCCACTTTGAGACCGGAGGTTACACTTGAGGGATGAGGGCGTCCAGACCGACTGGACCAGGGAGAAGGGCTCGGAGCCGGCATTCAGAGTCTGGGGCCAGTCCATGAAGCTTGCTGAGTCTTGATACCATTGTGTACAACACAGAAATAGAACGATGTGACCCTCAGGGCTGAACACAGCAGGTATCAGTAATGGTGGTTACTTCTAATCAGCATATGCCCAAATCCACGTAGAAACGATTCTGCCTTCTCTGAGATGGCCGCTCTCCGGATGGAGGGTGGCAGGAGGCCGCCTATCCACGCAGCCTCCGTTCTGACGCTATGTGCGAGCAGAACTCGAGAGCGAGGTCCATGCTCCACTCTGGTGCCGAACGTCTGTGCCTCGGGGGGTACGTCTGGCCTCCCAGAACGCATTTCCTTACTTGTAAGGGATGGCCTGGAACAGGGTCTGTCTGCCGGCGCCGCTCATGAGGATGGAACCGGAGCGTGGACGAGCACCCACTGTGACCAGTCCCTCTGTGTGCAGGGACACGCATGACATCACGGACCGTCCTGTCTCCATTAGAAGGTGCAGTGGCCCCACGTATGCCTAACAATTTCTCGTGCTTAGAACGAGAGCGACAGAACACGGGACGTAGACATGTTTGTGGAGGGAAGTCATGACTTCTGCACGGCGAGGAGAGACAAGGCCGAGGCTGCGCAGGAACACAGGGGACCGGGAGCTCCGCACGCAGCCGAAGAATGAAAACCGGGGCGGTCGGATCAACGCTCATCCCACCCGAGGGACGACGGGCCCCAGAGCAGGAAGGTGGCCTCCCCAAAGATGCAGACGCAGGGGAAGGGAGGTGGATGGGAGACAGCACATCACACGCCTTGATCCCGTCCTGACTTGTGGAAATGCTCTGGGGCCAGTGCGATGGAGCGGTGGCCCCAGGCGGCCAGAACCTATCCCTTTCTCAGAAGGAAGCAGCGTCGCAGGTCTGCACGCTGGCCCTACACCTGCTGTGGGCACACAGGTAAGGACTGTCCCACACCGGCCTCGCCATGGCGCTAAGAAAACACTGAACCAATCACACAAATTCCTTCAACTGAATTGTCTAGGTAGAAATTCTTAGGCTGTAGGGGTGAAACCACTAGGGTGCATCATATTTTCTGGACATAAGCCTAAGCCTCTCTTATATTTTACAAACACACCGTGGCAGGTGGGTAGGCCGGCCATGCGTTTCCAGAGTTCTCCCACCCCTAGGCAGCGAGTCCTGGGCAGGGTCTGCCCTGCGCTCCCCTCCCCGGCCTGATGCGTCAGTTCCACGGTGGGAGTCGTGGGACCCAGAAGGTCGAGAGTTTTCTGCGTCCCCAAAGAGCCCAGTGACGGCTGCACCAGACACTCAGAGCACCTGCGGGTTTTCTCACTAACTTTTCCAAGCAAGGTAAGGACTCTCACCCAGTCAGAAAGGTCCTCCTGGGGCCCCTGGGTCGCTCCGTCGGTCGAGTGACTCTGGTTTCAGCTCGGGTCATGCTCTCAGGGTCGTGGGATCGAGCCCCTTGTCCACTTGCTCCTGTGGATGCTGCTAGAGATTCCCTCTCTCTCCTCACTCCCTGTGCTCTCTCTTTCTCTCAAAAAAACAAACAAAAAAAATTCTCTTTACCGTCAGATGAAGGGAAGTCGAGAAAAGTCGGAAGAGCTGTCGGGCAATTCCTTATTTTTATTCTGCATTTGTATGTCCTCGCCCTTCCTTCCTTCCTGACCCCCCGTGGGCTGCCCCTGACCCAACTCTGTCTTCCCGGCAACCTCAGACCCTCAGAATCTCCTCCGTGCTGACTCTCCGAGTCAGTCACAGCCACAGTCGTCTGCCGGGTCCCCCTCGTCGGAGCGGAGGGAAGGGGCATCCGCATCGTTAGGGCGCCTGCGACGTGGCTGTGTCTGGGAGAGGCGTGGACGGGGCTGCGGTCCACACACGGCGTCTGTGAGGCCGGCCGCCGGGGGACCCGGAGTTCGTGCTGTGTCCTCATTTCTGCCAGTCCCGTGAAGGCCTTCGGCCACGCACCACGGGGCCGGCCCTGCCTCAGCCCATTCCAGCGACACTGGCCATTGTCCTCGCCACCTTGCACGTGTGGGTGTGTTTCATATTTATTAGTGTTTTAATGACATCGCCCTCTCCCCAGGTCCTCGGGGAGATCCGCAGGCTCCGGACCTTTGCCTTTGAACATCCTGGAGCCCAGCATCAGGAGACGGTGGAGAGCCGGGAGGCCCCCCTGGACACTGCAGCCTCCGCGTCTGCAATCACCGCCCCTTTCTAGCAGATTCTAGCGGACGGTGATTGAACCGTGCGGACCGCGCGGCGCTGGTCAGTAACGGGGCCGGCGCGCACGCGGCGCACGGGCTTTCCCGGGCCGCCTCCGCTCTCCACCTTTTATCCCTCTCTGCATCACGACTTAATCCACTCTAATGAGGTGAGCGGCACTGCCAGAGCCCTGCGGCCACACCGCGCTCGTCTGGCTCCGCATGGGGTTTGTGAGAAGCCGGGAAGGACGGGACTCTGCCAGCTTCCCCCGGGGAGCCGCCGGCCCACGAGCTCCCCCTTCCCCATCACGCTTCCTCCACGCCGGCAGGGACGCGGGGCGGCAGGCGTGGGGCCGTCGCAGGCTGGGCTCGGGCTCCGGGTCTCCTGCCTGCACGTTTACCTTCACGGCGCACAGGTCTGTCCAGCTTGAGGGACACGGCTGGTGGCCACATGTCGCTGTTGACAAACAGCAGGTGCCGGCCGGCAAGCAGTGAGCTCACGAAACCCTTTGGCCCCTTCTCCTTACCCATCTGTCCGCGCGCCCGAGCTGTGGGAGCCCGTGTGCGGGTGCAGCAGTGGGGACCGCGCGGATGGGACGATGTCGCGGACACACCGCCGGCCGGGCAGGGCAGGGAGGGCCCACTTCCTCCTGACGTGGCACTGTGTTGCATGGAGAAACCAGGGCTGGCCTAATTGGCGAATCCCATATGTTCTCGGGGCTCTGTGGCAGAGATGCGCGGTGCGGCGTCCGCGTGGGGGCTCAGATGTCACCGAGCCGCTCTTCACCTGCCCGGATGCCGGCAGCTCTGCGGCAGCCTGTGCCGGTAATTAGCATCTCCTCTCGCAACGACTGCACACTGTTCCGCCGTGTGTCTCGGTCCCAGAAAGCACCAGGCCTGCGTCCCTTCCCAGGTGCAGGGACGGGCCCATGGTCTGCACAGCACCCGGAACCCCAAAACTCTCAGATGCGGGCAACGCTGCCAGCCCTGCATGGGCCTATCTCATATTTTTATAATTAATACAATATTTTGCTTTAATGGCTTTTTTCTGTTGTTGAAAGCAGGGGAAAGAAGAAAAGGGGAGCACAATGTGTTGAAAGTGCATGGGATTAAGCGCGCGGCCTTAATAAACGTCCACACATCCAAGGCAGGGAGAAGAAAGTGTCCCGGTTACACGGCTTGAACCTCCCCCTTTTCTCCAGCCTTAATCTGATTTTTGCCAATTCCTTTTGATCTATCAGGGGCAGGCAAGTCAGGTCCACAAGTACAGATGGACTAAATATGGAGATTAGCCCCTTCTCCTCCTGCCTCAGCTCCTAATACCTGATTAAGTCTCGAATCGCACGATTGTCTGCGAGCCGGCTATCAGAGTGGCCGGGCTCAGAAGGGGGCAGGATGAAGGCCGATTTTGTAATGGATACTTATTTTATCCCAGCGCTCTAAGGAGATTAGGCCTGGGGGTGTCACATTAGCCGTGATCTCTGGGCCCCTGGCCGGCTCTGGCGGTTTTCAAACACCTCTCCTCGGCCTTAGAACAAACAGGCAGCCTGGACCCAGCGGCCTCATGTCGGGCATGAATAATTGCTCACTGCAAACTGTTTGAAGATCACAAAGTGCTGTGTAAATTACTCAGTTTGGGCTTTAGTCGGGGTGATTTGTGGTGACTTATTGAATCTTTTCACAGTTGAGAATTAAACTTTCTCCGCTGCTAACTGCAGGCCGCAGAGAAAGGCAGCGGGCTCTGAGCTGACAGCGCTGCCCTCAGATCAAGCTGGAGTGAGGCGGGGCGAGCGCGGCCCGCGCTGCGGAGGGGGACCGGGCCGCCGGGCCGCTCTACCACGGTGAGCCTATCCAGCAGCAAACTTAAGACAGCTATTGAAACCAAAAAAAAAAGGGGGGGGTGGGGAGGAGGACGGGAGCTGCTCGCTCGGAGTCCCGCACACGGTTTTGGCACAATCTCTCGGGTAGTTTTCCCACCGGCACATCCAATTTATTTTTTGTTTGTTTGCAAACACGGCACATTTCTTTAATTAGTGACGGCAAACAAGTTAGAAACAGAAAGAGGAAAAAAAAAGTTTAAGAATTCTGGTCGGGGAAACGATGTGATTACACCGCATTGAAGCTAGGGGACGGAGCGGGGCTGGTCGCTCCCGTCGGAGTCACCGGGGGCAGGAGGGCTTCCCGGGGTGTGGACGGCCCGTGCCAGCGTGACCCAGCAGCCTCTGAGCGGGGAGTGTCCTGCTGTCGTGTTCCAAATACGGTTGTGCCTCGGGTTTTTGAAGGTTCTGTGAACTGGCACGCTGCCCTCCCTGGTTTGATGCAGGAGGTTGCTTGGAAAAATTAATTAGCTACTATGTATTTTTTCTTTATATCTATCTGATCTAAGTTGTTTTTGTGAAATAGTCACAAAGCCACAAACAAATTCCACAATATCTGAAGTAACAATGGAGATCTTTAATCTTGCCAAATGTGGAGACAATGTGAGAATATGGACAGTTGTTCTGAAGGGATTTTATGGTAAAGGAGCCCAGACAGACAGTACTGATGCGCTTTTGCTGTAGCAATCTGCTTTCTAATTATCAAGACACTTACCTCAGACGTCTGAACACAGAAGTATTTTTAATCACATATCATTAAGGAAAGAAAGTTAGAATATGGAAGCAAAAATGTAATTAATTACCTATTAATTATGATGCATTAATTAAAAGGTTAGTGCAATTTCTTTGCATGCTCATTTATTTTCTGATTTATTTTTATCTTACTGTATTTTTAAAACAGCTATTGACTAGGCATTCACAGCAATTAAGATTTTCTGAATTCACTCCTGAAAATGTAAAGGAATGCTGCCTACCTACCTACAGAGCGCCCTGCGCGTCCCTGGATGGGGTAGCTCATTATGTAATTACTAACGTACATTTATCACTTGGTAAAGACCAAGAAAAATCGAGAAGCAGAACCTGGGTATATTGTGCTTTGTCTTAAAGTAGGATTAGTAAATGGAAAAAAAAAATCAATGCAAGTCTCCATGGTAAAGGTGAATAAATTCCACGACTCTTTTTAAAGTCAGCCTAGTCAACCCCTCACCACGGCATTTACCTAAATTACAGAAAGCCGAGCAATGCTTGGAAGGGTAAGCCGCTTCCGTTTTAAAGCCGTCTGTCCACCAGGCACTGTTCTGTGTTCACTGCAGGCGCACGGATTCCTGATCGACGTGAGAATGACAAAATGAGACATTCTAAACACCGAGGCTTTGCGCTGGTGGAGTATGAGCTCCTAAGAACAGTCTAGAGCATTGTTTTGATTCTCCACTTCATTTAGCTATAATCTATCTAAATTTAGACCAGGTTATTTCTCCCAGAACGATTATATCCTAGTAGGAAAAACAGTATTTCTACATATTTAATTACTGCAACATCCAAGGCATGGTGCTAGGCTCTTTGGTGATACCCAGGTAAGCAGGTAAGAAGCTTCTAGAAACTTCTGACCTTCGGAGATTGACGGGAGTGTGTGTGTGTGTGTGTGTGTGTGTGCAGGAGGAAGGTGGAGACGGACTCGTGAGAATAACAAACAGCCTACCTTCTCACTCTCATCACCTGTTCCAAATACTTCACACGTAGTAACTCGGGGATGTTGGGAGGTGGACCCATCACAGTCTCCACTTGACGTGGTGTGAGATCCAGCCAGAGCATGACAGAGCTCCGGCGGGAGCCCGTGCTGCCCGGCTCTGGGGCCCTTGGTCTTCGCCACACCCCTGCCTCCTATCCTGAGGCTTTTGAATGCAGCGAGGTGCACATCCCAGAGAAGGCTTGTGGACGGGTCACTGAGGATGGGGCGACAGAGCTGGGCTGAGTCCAGGCTAGAGAGGGATTGGGGCCATGGGAGGCGGACCACCTGCATGCGGCGGACACAGGCCAGCCCCCGAGCATCACACAGTGCTAAGGCTGCAGTGCACGCCACATGAGGTAAGACTGAGTCAGCGCCACCTCGTACTGAAGGACTTGCACCCAAATGACTGAGGCTTACACACTGTTTTTGTAACGATCCCATCTCTGTGTAGCTGCCCTAGTTTCATCCTGTTCGTGAGGCTGTGTAGCTTTCTTGTGACTTGTATTAAGTCCTTAGCATCCAGCTGAAATATTACCTGCCATGGGTGATGGTCTACCACAAGCCCCCTCAGCTCCAGCCCTGCATGTAGACTTTCAGGCTACGTCAGCTCTAGGACCCCCCAGTCAGTGTGTGGGAGATGCTCCACTACCACGATGGATGGGTCACTGAGAGGTTGAGCTCCTGGGTTCCTCAGAGTCCTCAGGGCTGGGAGGGGCAGGGGAACAAAGCCCCAGCTCCCTGCTTTTGACAAGAAAGGGCACAGTGTGGAAGCAGTTTGGTTCGGTTGTCAAGGATACTGTCAGGCATCTGTGACCCAGAGCCCATGAGGACAAGACAGCAGTGTTGGCCATCTTGTTGGGCTTAAGTGTCCCTATCATACATAGGATTTCCTGTGACTTCCTCTTTTTTCCAATGACAGTGGAAGATCAGGTGTCATTTCTTCCTTCAAAGGCAAACTCTATGAAAGGAGCCCAGGACCACATTTCATACAGATGCTTCACTACCTCAGTACGGCAGTGGGAAGCTCACTCTCAGCCAGGCATGGGAGATGTGCTGTGGCTTTTGAGAGAGCACGGACATGGTGAGTCTGGATTTCAGGGAAACTTCCAAGCCCAAGCTCTCCCAAAGCCACATTGTATACTTTTCTCACAGAAAGAAAAGGATTCAGTGCACATACTACACACAGATCATAGCTTCCTAGATAAACTCCAGATGGCTGACAATCTGATAAACGTGAGGTTAATTATCAGGCTGGATGGTCAGATTCCAAGCTTGGACCCCCAGCTTCACTGCTTTGTTGCTTTGAGGCTCTGGGCAAGCAATTGAGGTTTTGTGTGCCTCATTTCCTCATCTGTGAAATGGGAATAATAATAGCACCGAGCTGACAAAGTGTTTTAGTCCCAGGAACAGAATGAGTTTTTGTAAACATGAACAGCATCAGGCATTAGGCACCTGCCCTGTGTCAGGCTCTGGTACAGATGATCCAGACACTGTGAAAGAAAGAGAGAGACCCACGATTCATTGTTCACGTGTAGCACCCAGTGGTCCATGCAATATGTGTCAACCAATGAAGCATGGAACACATAGAAAACTAATCTTCTGTATGGTGACTAACATAAAACAATTGTACAAAAAATAAATAAAATAAAATAGAAAGAAAAAGACCCTGTCATCACAGGGGAGGGGGGGAAGATGTAAAAAATAATCAGGAGAACAATACAAAAGAGGGTCATTCACTTAAAGAAGATAAAATATCTGCTATGCAGATGCATTACCAATCATTGACCAATGAAGGGGGAGGACAAGGATGGTTTGATCCTGCTACAGTCTTAAGGGAAGCTCAGGCTGAGGAAGCTCTTGAACAGTGGGGTGGGCTCAGACGGAAGTTAAGAGTCCCTTTTAAAGTTCCAGGCAATGAGTCGTGATTTGCAGCTGGAGGACTGTGCTGTCAGGGGATAAGGGGCGGGGGCAGCAGGCCAGGTGTGCGAGTGTTTGAAAAGGGAGGTAAATCCAGTCTTTTTATTGCAGTGATTGGTCTTCATCATGCACATCAAGACAGAGAGACACAAAGTGTCAGAAGAAGTGCAAATTACCAGATGCCCCTGGGGAGTTCAGGTTAGGTCAGGCTGTGGCACGCGCACTGCGTCCCATAACTGCACACATCCATGAGCGGTTCTACTCTCCGCATTCTTGCAGCACCCCACGGCTTTCCCTGGAGTGGTGATTTTTGAGCTATTTATTGCATAGTTACCCAGTACCTCTTTATATACAACGACACCCTTTCTGACCCCTTCCATAGCTCTGCGTGGCCGGATGGCAGCCACCGGAAACCTCATCAAACAGGCTCTGTGTGTTTCATTGCTGTAAGTATACTGCTGGCGTGTGCAGGTGAGTTTTGTCACTTCTATGCATGTATCCAGAGATTTACAATGATTGCTTCAATATGATTTTAATTATCCAGTTTCTACAAATAGTCTTTAAATAAATGGAATAAATTGCTGCATAAATTTTACAAATATTAGAATCACTGTCACTTGCCACAAACAAACCTAAGTTTGACACTATTTGTTCTTATTAGTGTTTCATTTCCAGAAAATGTGATAAAAGTCCTGATTCTCACATCCCACAACCAGAGATTTGGGGTTAGTGAGTTTGGACCGACGACTTAGAATCTGCATCCTAACAAACTCCTAGGTTATTTTGATGCAGCTTGAGAGGCCAGATAAGCCCCCCGTACCTTGACCTTCTGAGTCTTCTTTCTTGACAACAGCTTATTGAGAAGCAGTATTGTGAGCAAAGAGTAAAATAACAAAAAGTTTGACACAAAAAGGCAAGTCAGTATTTTTAATGCTTTGTCATTTGAGGTACCAACAGTAACGGGTTCTTTCTGCCTACTTGCTAGGAAGCCTGAAATTCCCTCATTTCAGATGTTCCCTCATCCAGCCCCATTGCCTTTGCACCTGTGCAGAGCGAATGCCTGTCCTCCGCCCTCCCATCTCCATACCTCTACCCATGTGGCCACCACGGAGGCACCAGTGAACATTGGGATGCTTACATCTTCATTTGCATGTTGTTGCTCCAAACGGAAGGACCGATTTGCCAGAGTCACCTCTCCCTGCAGCGGAGCACAGGGTGGTTTTCTTTGGTAGCCGAGACGGTGCCTAGATTTAGCCACAACAGACTTACTTGGCTGCGTCGTGGAACAATCACGCGTTCCCGGGACAAGCGGCGGCAGCTCCCACTCACCTGCGGTGGCGCCCTGACACCCAGTCATGCTAATTCACAGCCTCGTCCTTCAGACCCCACCCCTGCACGGAAGGCCCCTCAGACTCAGACTACAATAGGACATCCTCGGGGCTGGGAAATTGCTCCCAGGAGAGGCAGGCAGAGGTCAGAGCTTAGGAAGGAAGTGATGGTCCTTTGAAAATTGCAGGGATTGGTTCAATAATTGCCTAGCAGAAGTAAGCTGTGGCCCAGACCCCTGGGCTACAGAGCATGCCCTGGGCTCTTTTGTAATGACTTGGGGCCTCTGTTAGGAACGTGGGCTGCTTCAGAGCACCTGTGGCCACAGTCTCCCAGCCCTGCAGCGTGCCTGTCAGTCCTTCAGGTCTCTTAATAGAGACTGATCAGTAAAGATAGACAAGGGGCCTTTTGGCAGAGACAGGACAGCCTGCCAAGGGCAAGGCAACCCTAGACCCCACTGAGCTCCTGCTCCAATGGCACACCCACTGAAGAGATGACAGTGTAAGTAAATACTGTCCCTTCTCTTGAGTTCATAATAGAGGCTAGAAGAGGAGGCAAGGGTGTTCTGAGGCCACAGAACATCTGTCTTCAGGGACAGCAGCGTTCGCTGGGGGCTTGCCCTTGCTGGGATGATGCCGTGGTTTTCCCTGGGACATGCTTGTCCAAGTTCCTCTACTGATTGCCATTCTCCCTCCTCCCCTCCATAGGCACCCACAGGTATGGGTTTAATGAAACACAATGATTTTGTTTTTTTTTTAATTAAAAGTTAATTTGATACACTGTAATAACATTTATTAAAGTATAAGATTATTAATTATCTTGTAAAATGGAGAAGTATCTCTCAGAGGTAAACATATTTAACGTTTGAAACATTCCTTTACATTCTCTAAGTGCGTATATGTCTCTTGAGCACATTAAAATTGCAGTCATTATGAGCACCTATTTTTTTTCCAGTATATTCTCCCTTTTTAAGTTTCTCGATCCCAGAACATTTGGATAGATGCATGCTTCACTCTTAACAAAGAAGGCCAAAAAAATGATCTCAGCTTAGAATCCTGACTGCGTCCCAGAGTTTTTTCCCTGAGAGACATTCCTTCAGTGGAATCTCTGGGTTTAATTGTGTGCACATGCTGAAACTCTCACACACGTTGTCAAAAGGCTCTATGGAAAATTCATGCCAAATTTTTAAATTCTACTGAAATTTTGAGAGAGGTGACTCAGGGTGTCCTGGCTAGAGCCCAGCATTTCCCGCAGCATACCAGAAGACCTGGCAGAGCTTGCTAACCCAGCTTTCATTTTATATGGACACAATCACGTTGGCCAATGATGTCACAACTTTATTGGGTGTTTTTATTTCGTATATTTCTATGTTTGCATTTTCTGCTCATTGATCTTTGGTAGAAATTAGGTACTTAGAGTGATTATCTGACAAAGTTAATTATTATTTTTCTTTTTTTTTCTCCATTTCCCCCCTCTTTTTCTCTGTTTAGAGTGTTTTGGGTGTCATAACCTTTGAGCTCTTCTGTGGCTAAATATGTTTCACTTTCTCATTCTTCAGATCAGATAAAGAAAAAAAATCATTTTATACAGTAATTCTCTGATCTATTTGAAGGACATTTTTTCAAAGGATATAGTTTGACTTTCTGTCACTTCCCCCCCAAATACTTACTTATGGAAGTTATTTTCTGCGTGATGTGTCCTTGCTCAGTGCGCAGCACCTCTGGCTGTACTACGGGTTGCTGCACCATCTGAGAGTCTGACTTGGGTCTGTTCTGTTCTTCCGAGCATCAGCCCTCAGGTGAGTCTGTTTAATAATAATAGGTGATGTCATCCAATATCGGGGACAACAAGACCCCACTCGTCACTTTTACTTTTTTTTTTTTTTAAAGATTTTATTTATTTATTTATTTATTTGACAGACAGAGATCAGAAGTTGGCGAGAGGCAGGCAGAGAGAGAGGAGGAAGCAGGCTTCCCACAGAGCAGAGAGCCCGATGCGGGGCTCGATCCCAGGACCCTGGGATCATGACCCGAGCCGAAGGCAGCCACCCAGGCGCCTCGTCACTTTTACTTTTAAATAGTGTCTTGCTGACACTTTCTGTTATGTTCCATGTGAACCCTGGAGCTCTTTGTTTCAAGGTCCAAAAACCTCCCTGATTTTGAGCATGGGCTTTAAGTCGGTGCATGATTGCGAGAGCAGCTGATACTTCTGAATGCTCAGTCCCAACATGAGGGGGTTTTCTGTATCATTATCCTTTCACTCAGGGCACTGCAGCTACTACCACCTTCTGGAACAAAAAGTTGAGTCAGAAATAAGGCTATGGTGGCGTTCAACCCAGGCAGTGTGGGGACACACTCCTTTTGGCCACCCAATTCAGACACAGCAAACACCCTCCTTGCTGTAGATGTTTTCTGTTGGTGACGTATCCAGCCTCCTCCCAAGGAGCCCATCTGCCTGGAGGTGAGGGCACAGCGGACAGGGTCTGACAGATGTCCGCGCATCTTCTAAACTGCCCCATGACATTCTCAGTCCTCAGTGGTGGACTGTTACCAGGGTTTCCGTTTTGTTCTCTCACTCAGAAACTGCCCATCCCTCTGTCGTCCTCCATCCTATCAATTCCGTTCTCTCCTATCTTCTTCCTGGAGTTTGGACATGATAGTCCGACTTCCAGTTCACAAACTTTATCTTCTGCATTAACTCAACATTTTAAAAAATAGTGTAGTTTGCAGTTCTAGAATGCCTATTTGATTACATTTGCTCACTCTTCTTTTTCCCATTTGTCCATACTATTCTCTATTCTATCTCCTGCATTTATTCATAATTATTTTGACATTCTTTTCCACTAATAATTATTTTTGACTTATGTCTTGAACTTCTTCTATGGATTATTTTATCTCTTATCTTGTCACTTTTTCTTGCTGTGTGTGTGTGTAATATTTTAAATGCATCAGAAGTTTGAGTATCATACTTCGTAGAGACTCTGGTTTATGTTATATTTCTTTGAAGAGTATTGAATTTTGCTTTGACCTTTTCTACTAAATTTGATATACCATTTTTTAAAAGATTTTAATTGAAATCCTTTTTATTTTATTTGAAAGAGAGAGAATGAAGGAGAGGGAGCATGAGAGGAAAGGAGGCAAGAGGGAGAAGCAGACTCACCACTGAGTAGGGAGCCCAATATAGGACTCAATCCCCAGGCTCCAGGATCATGACCTGAGCCAAAGGCAGTTGCTTAACCAACCGAGCCACCCAGGCACCCCTTGATTTACATTTTTATTACAAAATTATTGAAAATAAGTTATATTTATTTTTTATTTATTATTGTTATCTCTTATTTGTATTTATTATTAGGTTAAAGTAGGCTCAGGTGCATAACATGATGGTTGACAGTCCTATACATTATACAATGTTCACCACTACAAGTGTAGTTACTACCTGCAACTGTGCAAAGTTATTACAGTATTATTGGCTATAGTCCCTATGTTGTACTTTTCATCATGATTTACTGTTTTTTTCAATGTCCAATTTTTGTGTGCATATTAATAGTTCCTTTGTGATTTCTCCTGCAACCTGGGAATTAGATATGAGTTATTTGATTTTGAGTAGATCAAGATGGAGCTGCCCTTTAGTTGTTAGGTGGTAATATTATTGCATTGGCTGTCAGCACCCAAAGGAGGGAAGCAGGGCAGGCGACAGTATCAGGGCTGAGTCCTCATGCATCTTTTTTATCAAGAAGGAAGCTTTTCCCCAGGTGCCCTAACATATGTCCTCTTACATCTCTTAGCAGAACTTGGTCCCTGGACTAATCACTGGCAAAGGGGAAAAGCCAATTATGCATCATTCCTCAAAGTCAGGTACATGGTACCCAAACAGAATCAGTTTCAGTAGAGAAGAAAGGAATAGATGGTGAGTCATTAAGGAGCAATGTTTTCCACAACCCAGTGGCTGATTCTCTAATCTCAGTTTATCTGAACTGTTAATAATAGTTGACACGTTTGATCAATTGCCTTTCTTATAAACACTTTCTTTGGTGGGATCTTGGAAAATTACTATCAGTTCTACCTCACTGACTACTCCTCTAACTTTCATTCTCTGAATGGTAATACTCATCTGGTTATTTTAAAGATTTTATTTATTTATTTGATAGATATCACAAGTAGGCAGAGAGGCAGGCAGAGACAGAGGGGGAAGCAGGCTTCCCGCTGAGCAGAGAGCCCGATGTGGGGCTCGATCCCAGGACTCCGATATCTTGACCTGAGCCAAAGGCAGACACTTAACCCACTGAGCCACCCAGGCACCCCCAGTTATTTTAAAATAGCATCTATATATTGATGATTCACAAATTGTGCCTCTAATCCAGACCCCTCTCCTGAACTATAGTCCCATAAATTCACAGCATTCTCAATATTTCCACATAGATGTTTAAGAAATGTCTTGATCTTGTTTTAAAACACACACAATATTTATCTCAAACCATCTTTTCCCAGTCTTCCCCATCTTGGAAAATTATAACTATATTCTTCAATATCTCGAATGAACATCTTAGAGTCATAACTGAACCACCACACCATAGGTAACTCAAGAAAAATTCTGCCAATTCTGTATTTAAAATATATACAGACTTCAACTACTCCTCCCTTTCATGTCTTGTTGAGATTCCAACAACAATATCCCAGCTGGTCTTTTTGCCTCTCGCCATGTGTTGTCAGCGTCATCAAGGTGAGGGACACTGGGTGGCTCAGTTGGTTAAGCGTCTGCCTTTGGCTCAGGCTGTGATTATATAGAGTCCTGGGACGGAGCCCTGTGTCAGGCTCCTGGCTCAGTGACACGCCTGCTCCTCCCTCTCCCTCTGCTGCCGCCCCCACTTGTGCTCTCTCTCTCCCACTCTCTCTCTCAAATAAATAAATAAAATCTTAAAAAAGAGAATAATCAAGTTGATACTTTAAAAACATACCAATGATTGATAGAAAGCCAAATTTTATTTAAACTATGTTTATAATAGCACCAAGCACATCATATATCCAGAGATATAACTAGAAACTATTTAACTCTTCTACCAAAAAAGGGAAGAGAGAAAGAGCTGAATTGAAAAGCATACCATGTTCATAGACTGGAAGTCTCAATACTGTTAGTATGTCCGCTCTCCAGAAGTTAATCTATAGACACTGCTTTTTTTTAGACATTGTTTTTCCAATAAAAATTCAAACAGTGTGTATATGTGTTGTGATGTGTATCAGTTGACAAGTTAGACTAATTTCTTATCCTATTCATAAATTCAGTTTTACTGGATTATGATTATAAAAGTATAAGGTAAAAATAATTATCTAGGATATGACACAGAAATAAATTTGTGAAGTGGGGTAAGGGAAGACTTTTTAAATAGGACACACACACACATATACACACAGAACCTGTAAAAGAAACACTGATAAGCTGTATAGCCTTGTAACTTAATATTGTTGTTTATCAAAAGAATTAAAAGCCAGCCAGAGTGGTGGGAAGGGAAGAAGGGAGTCAGGAAGAGGAAGGGAAAGAGAAAGAGAGAAGATAGTTGGAATGAGAATACTAGAAGTTCTGTCCAGATACATAAAAAATTCATACAGATTATAAAAAGAGAGGCAAATAGTAAATGAATCCAAAGACTTCAAAAGATACTAGATAAAATAGGATCGCAAAATGTTTTAAAGAGTGCTTCAGGTTCTATGTCATCTGGAAAGTGAGAAATAAGACCATCGTGAGTGACCACTACTGCCCTCTGAATGCTCAGATTTTAAAAGACTGACAGTACCAAAGGTTGCTGAGAACATGGAGTGAGTAAAAAGAAATCACATGCTGGGGCGCCTGGGTGGTTCAGTGGGTTAAAGCCTCTGCCTTTGGCTCGGGTCATGGTCCCAGGGTTCTGGGATCAAGCCCCACATTGGGCTCTCTGATCGGCGGGAAGCCTGTTTCCTCCTCTCTCTCTCTCTCTCTCTGCCTGACTCTCTGCCTACTTGTGATCTCTGTGTGTCAAATAAATAAATAAAATATTTAAAAAAAAAAAAGAATCACATGCTGCTGGCAGATGTGTCCACATCTACTGGAGCTGCATACGGGTGTCCTACGTTAAAACTTATCTGCCTCTACATCTATACTGAACACAAATGAAAACATGCTCGCTGTGGAAGATGTCCAGACCGTTCATGGCATTCTTCCTACCGGGCAAAGCTGGATCCCAGCCAGGTGTCCCCCAGCAGCAGGAGAGGTGAACCATGGTGTCGTTGCACAACAGAACGCAGTACAGCAATAAAGACCGGTGGGATACCCCCACGCACAACCACATGGACAAGGCTCAGGGACTCATTTTGAATGAAAAACCAGACACCACATAACACACACTGTGTAATCCCACTGACTTCCCATCTCTCTTCAGTCCCCCTTCCTTCCTGACCTGCATTACTGGTTACTATCCGTTCTGTCACCTGGCTCCCACAGTACCACTTCCCCCTGTCCTTAACCTTGCGGAGACCCTGCCAAGACACCTGCTCTCCATCGGCCCAATGCGCACTTTTAGCTGAACGTAGCGTGGACCACACTGACATTGCTCCAGGCCTCTGCCCAAATCCTGCCTTCCTCCTCACTCTGCGGTTCCCCGTCACTGCCGTCCTTCCCTGAGGTCCTGTGGATTGGTTTGTCCCCTCCCTCCACTGGAGCAGAACCCCCAGGAGGGCAGGCATTGGTCAGATTCGTGTCATACCCTCAGAACCTGGAAGAACGCATGTTAATTAACAATAAAGCCTATCTTTCAAAGATACCTGGGTGAGCGCTGCTGTAATTTATGCCTGTTAGTTAATAGGTCGGCACACTTTCCGCTTCTGTCTCGTGTGGGTGAGTGGTTCATGTTTATGTACTTCTGTTATCAAATTTTTCTTTTTCATCTCTAGGAGTGTCTTGCACAATCTAATGCACCCTCTAGAGAGATGCCTCGGACCACCCCTGTGAGAAGATACCCTCTCCGTCGCATCCCATAACAGTCAGGGTCTCTGGCGGTTGCCTCGGCTTCTGATCAGACTGACAGAGTAAAGCAGGTCATATGTGGGGTCACCTCAGAGGCAAAGGGTTATCCATGTGCCAGCACTGAACCATCCTGATCTGCTGCAGTGCTTCTTGGCACCGAAGTATCAGCGTTAGTATTGAGTCTCCGAAGACTGCTAGAGGCATTTCTCCTTGGGGGGAGCAAGGAGAGACGTCGCAGCTGAGCCAGCCCCGAGTCTGGGTGCCGGGCACCTGTCACCTTGGGCTGGCTGCCTGTTTAGCAACAGCAGGTTATAATAACACACCTATCAGAGGGGAGGTTTGCCTCCCAGGCCCCCTGGTGAGGTGTTTATGATTTGTTCAGGGGCATTAGCAAATTTTGCTCAAATGTGCATTGGACCATGTTACTGCACATTTCATGAATAATTGAAAATGAAAGTCTAAACATTTCATGTGCAGGGATTTGAGTGTGCTTCTCGGTAAAGATAATCACCAAGGTCTAAGAACCTAATCAAGAACATGGGTGTTTCGGCTTGCATATGATATGGGCTGCACATGGGAAATTTAAATCCCACTTTGAAGATGATTCATGGGATCTCTGTTCTTGATGATGGTGGATTTTAATAAAAAGAAAAGGAAGGAAAGCTTTAAAATATTCATAATAATGATTTCTATACCCTTTACTGAACCCCGAATGCACTCTAATATCCTTGCATGTTACTGCCTTTGACCCGAGCTCACTGGGAAAAGCTAATGTGTCAGTATATGATAAATACACTTTTCTAGATCGTCACTTTGATCTCTCTGCCAGGAAACAACTAGAAGTCCGTGATGTGGTGTCCTGGAGGGATGTCACCTCTCAGGGTCTGGCCCTGAATCTTCATGGTACAGTTGCTGGCGTGGATCCAGTGAGACACCCCAGGGCAAACACCTGCCCAGAGCTGTTGGCCTTCACAAGAGGGCCATGGGCATCACCTGCGTCCCCTTGGTACGGAAGCACACTCCTTCCCCTTGGCTATGGCTCTGCCCTCCCAGGGCACCCCCGTGTCTGTCTTGGCCCATGCCAGCTAGTCTCAAGCCCCGGGCCTCTGAGAACAGAAAGCAGCTCTCCCGTTCTGCTCACACCCCAGGACACCGATTTCACCCAGAAGAGAAGCCACGGTCCCAACGTGGCCCTCGCTGACCTCTGGCTTCCACGCTGCTCACCCAGCTCACCCCAGTCACCCCACTAAACTCGGCTTGCCCAGGGCCCTGCTCGTCCCTGGATCTGGAACCTTCCTGCTCAGACACCATGGCTCTCTCCCTCCTAAAGTTCCTGTCTCCACTCAAGGTTACCGTTGGCCTTGTCACCATCCTCGTTAAAAATGGCCATACCCACTCCATACCCCCGGGTCCCTCTGCATCCTCCCTGTGCTCCGTTTCCTGTAGAGACCCGCCCAGATGCCCAGAGTTTTACCATACTTAGTTTCTGCATCTCTGCCGCCAACACAGGTGTCAACTCCATGAAAGCAGGGGTCTGTTGTCTGTGCTGCTCACTGTGCAATCGGGGTAAGGAGGCTTCACCTGTCGTAGGCACTTCGTAGGGGTTCATCCAGTGGATAAATCCTTCCAATGTTGGCAAGTGTTTCAGGGCTTCTGGGCTGGAAGGTTAGCCCAGATGCCCCCACTGTACCCCTGGCGTCCTGACGCCCAGGAGCTTCGGGCAGGGTGCAGTCTGCAGGGATGCTGGGGTGGACAGTCCCCGCCCAGCACACAGATTGTGAGGACCAGGTTTTCTGCCTGGGGTCACATGAGCGACCCCTGCCCATGCTCCCTCATCACACTCCCAGGAGCACCCGCTTCTGTGCCTCCTGTTCGTGGGGTCACCCCAGGACAGCAGGGGGCGAGCCCACGATCGATACCTGTGTAGAAGAGGGAGGACAGGCCTCCCATGTGGACACGGGAGCCCCCAGGCCACACATATTTCCCCAGCGTCTCCTCGTGGGTCCCCAATGAGCACCCTGGAAACCCACCCCAAGGTCACATCAGGCTCACGCCCAGCCCCGCTTCAGGAGGGCTGTTTGTGACGGGAAGTACAGTACGTGGCAATACGCCGTTCCAAACTCCGATGTGGGGACGTCCAAGTTTTCTGAACATTCAGCAAACCTTTATCTTTTCTGTAGCAGCTTACCTCCGACGGCCCCACTGTGAAGACAGTTGATAATGTCAAAATGCTCTCCACAGGGCAGAGCTGAGGGTCCTCCAAAGGACACAGAAAATGACTTTGTTTTGTGAAAAAAATAGAGTCATTTTTAAAAGGAATTTGGGAGCCTCATTCAGTAGATACTGACTTTAGAAATAACAGAAATGTCCTAAATGTCGTTTCATTCATCTTGAAATGCCCCTGTCCTGAACTTGGAGAATGAGGGCAGAGCCAGACTCAATGGGCTGGTCCAAAGGTCCCTGGGACAGTGTCACCAGGCTGGAGGATGGTGGGCTGCCGCTGGTGAGACCCTTCTCCCTTCTCCGTGCTGAGCCTGGACGGCGGACCCAGGACCTTCCCCACTCCAGTGCTCCGTCTTCCGCAGGGATGGTGCTGCTCTGAGCCTTGGGCTGGGATGTCTCTCTCTCTCCAGGCTCCTGTTCTCTCCTGCCTTCAGCACATGAGGGCAGCCTTCCCCTGGCTTCCTTGCTGCCCGCCACCAGGATGCCCTTTCTGTGGGGGACTTGCCCCTTGCACCCGTGGCAAGGAGTTGGGTTGGGGAGAGTGGCTGCCACTCCACCCGACTTACCACGGGTAACGGGGGCAGACCCCCGGGGCCTTCCATGCCAGCCCACCCCACAGAGCCTTGAACAGGCTTCCTAAAGGGACTGCGGCTTCCCACGCGCTGTCCCCCACTCCGGGCCCCCCTCTGATCTGCATCCATCAAGATTCAGAGGCTGAACTTCTAGCACCCCGAACCTCAGACTGTGACCTATTTGGAAGTTGGGTTGTTGAAGACGTAACTAGGTAAGTCGTGGTCATAAGGGAGTAAGGTGCACCCTAATCCAGGTTGACTGAAATCCTTATAAACAGAGATGCTCAGAGATGGATGTATGCACAGAGAGTTGCCATGAGAAGCTGGGGGAGACCTTGAGGAAGTGTCTGTCCAGGGTCTGCAAAGGAGGCACAGTCCTGCCACGCTCTCTGCAGCCCCCAGACTGTGCCCCAGCAGCCCCAGGAGACCAGCCCCAGCTCCAGGGCTTGGCCTCTGTGGTCCATCCTGGGGCCTCACGCAGAGAGACAGAAGCCGTCCCTCACTTCTGAAGTCAGAGCCACAGATTGTAGATCGGGTTAGGACGGCAGAGACAGACCCAACCAACCCTTTAATGAGAACCGATAAAGGAGGTTCAGAGAGATTAAATAACATTTGAGGAAACACGAGCTAAACAGTGTGATTTGCTTGGAACCCGCCTCCTACGGCCAGAGCCAGTCCTCCCCGGCCCCCCGTTCTTTTCTCGGAGCGTGTAAGCCATGACTTACACCACATGACTCCTCCGCGCTGGGAGCCCCCTCTGGAGCCTGTCGCCGGGCCACAGCCCCAAGGGCAAAATCCCGACCCTCCTGCCTCAGGCACCAACCCCAGCCTCGCCCCACCCCGGAGCCTGCGTGGGCAGGAGGGTGTACCTGAGTGTAACTGAGTGCAGCTGGGTGTAACTGAGTCTCTTGTCCCCTCCTCAGAAGGGGACAGAGCCCATTGTGGGCCACTTTCCGGACTGACCTCAGGGAGGACAGAGAATGCCCGCAGGGACCCCTTCGTATCTCCGAGGCAAACTGCACGTGATGGGGACAAGTTCACTGCCAAGGCCTCACTCTGCAAAGGACAAGGACAGGCGTGGCCGACTGGGCAGTGTGGGTTGGGGCTGCCTCCTTAGCAGTAGGAAAAGGACCTTCTGGAACAGAAGGGTGGCAGGGCGGCATGGGACACCGCGGGTGGGGCCCTGGCCTCTATCACTGAAGCGCACACTGCAGGCCCACTGGGTGCGCATCAGCTCTGGGCCTTCGGGAGAACACGCAGGATGGGAAACAACAACAGGATGCAGGTTAAGCAAAACACTAACACTTTGCAGAGAGGAGCAGCGATTTCCACCATGGATAATCTGAAGAAACATGCCGTCCGTCACCTCTGTGACCACGACTCCAGCTACACAGACGAGGCGGACTCACTGTCCGTCTGCAGGTGTCCTCCTGGAGAATCAGGGTGGCTCCAACAGCAAGTTCTGGAAAGGGCAGCAGCAAGCAGCCCTCACACGGCCCACGGACCTCGCTTGATACACAGTCCAGGCAAGATTCAGGTCAGAGACTATTGGCGGGCAGAGGAGGGTGCTTTGGCTGGAAGACTGCAAGCCCCTGAAACAAGAGTGTTTTGGGCATGTTCTCCGAGCATGGAACACACCAGTCTGGGCCAAGTTCCAAGAGAAATGCCGTGCAGATCTCCTTCCTCTGGAGGGAGCCTGGGTGGGAAGGGTGGCTGCCGCCAGCCGTCTCCTCGGTGCCCAGAACTTCTCAGGAACACGGAGCAGATGGCGCCCAGGGCGGTGGTGCCTTGCGGCCCTGTCCCGGAGCTCTGCAGCAATAGCGTACACCTGGGCCACGACAGAAGGACGTGCCATCCCCAGCATTGCTCTGGTAGCCCCATCCGTCAAGGCTCCACGAAGCCACAGGAAGATTTCTTTAGACCCTTCAGAGGTGTAAAGAACGTCTAAAGAATGCTGGTGATTCAACAAATGCCTTCAGAGTCAAAGCAACCGACTCAAAGCGACGAATCCTGGACTGATCTGACGAGGGCAGCAACAGAGAGTGCGGCTCGGCCACAGACCCTCAGAAGCAGACGGCCACGAGCTGCAGGTTCGCGGAGCCGGTTCGCCGGCGATGGGCTTCGGACTCAGGGTCTAGTCTCGGGGAGCTGACCTTCCCTGAGAAGGGGGCTCTGCGTCACCAGCACTGGGGCCTCCACAGCATCTGGGGACCCGAGAAGCCACTTGCAATAACGGCAGGTGAAAACGAATCAGCAAATTGACTGTGTGGTGTGAGGCCACGCTGGCTCCTGGATGGCTCAAACACGGGCCTCTGCGGAAGGTGCGCCTCATAGGGTCTCTCATCCCTTCACTACCGACAGTTTTGCAGAAATAAGCTTTAAGTCTGCATGTCCATCAGCCCGTCCCTCAGAGAAGCCTGGTGATAGGCCTGTGTCCAGACGGCGCTGCGCTGCTCCAGGATCACCGGTGCCTCAACCCTTGGGACCCTTCCTGAAGGGACTGCCACATCCGGGGCACATTTCTGCGCCTGTGATTAAGAAGGACAGTGGGAAGGGGTTGGGGAGAAGGAAAGAGAAGAGAGGACAGAAGAGCGGAAGGAGGACGAGCAGGAGAGGCCGCGCTGCCGGAGATTGAATCCGCTTCTTTGTTCCCGTTTTAAGAGTAAGTGGAGCAAACCTTCAGGACCGTTGTTCCTTTCAAAATGAAATTACGAGACTATGAGCTGCAGAGACTGGAGAGCAAATAAAACAAACAAAAGATTATTTCCATTTCCTTGCTGGACGGTCTGTCCGAACCAAGGAGTCCGATTTAAAGGCAGGGCCTGGGAACGAGCCGAGCGCGTTGCCGGCTGCGCGGCCCATCCCCCGTGCGCGCGGAGGACGAGGCGGGAGCGGAGCGGGGGACTCGGTCTACCGGGGCAGCGTCCCCGCCCCGCGCGCACGGGGGTGTCCTTCCTGCAGACACCGGAGCGGAGCGAGCAGCGGCCCGGAGGCCAGCGTGCCGGACTCCATGCGCTCAGCCTGGCAGCTGGCAGCGGCGGCCCCTCTCCGCCCGCGGCCCCTTCGCTCCCGGCGAGACCCTCCCTTCCCCGGCCGCCCCTCCGCCGCGTCTCCGTCCCTTCCGCTACCTGGCCGGCTGTAATATGTTTTTTCTCAGTGCTCGCTCCGTAATGATCCCTGTCTCCTACAAAGGCCACAGTGCAAATGAGATGTGACACCACTGCAGTGAGGCAGTGTTTAAATTGAAATATTATAGGAAGGGCAGCACACTGCAGACCTTTGATGGTAGCAGTCCTGGTCTCAGAGGGGAGCTGTGAATACAGAAGCCTTTGTCAGCTGGGCAAAGTTCCTCATCATTTCCAAGCGGGAAGGGAGCGGGCAGACAGAGTCAATGAAAATAATTCCTACCGGGTAAGCAGCGCGGGGCTGCGGCCTGCAGAGCCGGATGGCCCCGGCTTTGGAAAACAGAGCCAAAGTGCATCACTCAGCTTGTTGAGAAACGCTTCAGATTGGGCGTGTGGCAGTCACCTTTTGGCTAGCAACGCAAACACATAAGTACAAACCATAAATGAAAGAGAATCTATTCATTAAATTATCGTACAGCGTTTGAAAAGAACCCCCGTTGCTACCCGGGGAGGGATCCACTATAGCGAGGATGTCAGGGTGAACACCGCCCCACCCCAGAGGACGACCCACAAAGGGGGTTTCTGCCCTTTTGCATAGGGTGAGACATGCTGAGGATTACGTTCAACAAATGCCTATAATTGTTCACAACTCTCAAAGTAGACTTGCTCACAGGTGACATGATCTTATATAAAGAAAACCCCAAAGATTCCACAGTGGAAAAACACAACCTGCCAGAGCCAATTACTGAATTCGACAAAGTTGCAGAAAAATCAACAGCACTGCAAAAGATCAACTATGTTTCTGTACACTAACAATGAACCATCTAAAAAGGGAATTAAGGAAACAACCCCATTTATAATGGCACTAAAAGGAATAAAAGACGTAGGAATAAACCTAACCAAGGAGGTAAAATCTTTGTACATTAAGAACTACAAAACGTTGCTGAAAGAGATTGAAGATGTCACTGGAGAGACTGCCCCTGTTCAAGAACTGGAACACTTAATTTTGAGATGTCGGCACTTTATCCAAAGCAATGGACAAAGTCACTGAAGTTCCAACCAAAATCCCAAAAATGCTTTTTGCAGAATTACAAAAATCCATCCTAAAACTCAAATGGAGTCTTAAGAGACCCTGAACCACCAAAGCAATCTTGAAAATGCAGAACGAACTTGGAAGTCTCGCATGTGCTAATTTCAGATGTACCATGGAAGTGCAACAGTCAGGGCGGTGTGACGTGGCACACTGACGGACACTGACGGACATCGAGATGGAGGGAGCAGAGCAGAGCGCCCAGAAAAACCCTCATGCATACGATTAATGATTTTCAAGAAGGTGCCAAACCATTCAGTGGGGGAAAAAAACACTGTTTACAGCATATGGTGTTGGGGAAACGGGATTTCCATATGCAGAAAAAAAATGAAATTAGACCCTTATTTCACATCATACACAAAAATTAACTCGTAATGGGTCAGGGACCTCCATGTAAGAACAAAACCTTTAAATTTGTTGGCGGAAAGACAGGGAAGATGGTTCATGACATTGATTTCTTGGATATAACATCAGGT
Organism: Neogale vison; assembly: GCF_020171115.1. NCBI lineage: Eukaryota > Metazoa > Chordata > Mammalia > Carnivora > Mustelidae > Neogale > Neogale vison. Next base: position 314,819,903 of record NC_058091.1, on the reverse strand, counting down.
AACCAATGAAAAAATAGACTCATTGGTCTTCAGGACCTCAGTCATCAAAAATTAAAAAAAAAGAACAACTTATCCATTAAAGGGTACAGTCAACAGCATGAAAAGTCAACTTGGAGATTGGGAGCAAATAGTTGCATATCATGTATTTGATGATGAGTTAATATCCAAATATATAAAGAACTACAACTCAGGAACAAAGCAAACCCATTAAAAAAGACATGGACAGGCATTTCTCCAACAATGACATCTAAATGGCCAACAGCTCATGAAAAGGTTCTCCACATCACTCGGCATCAGGGAAATGCAAATCGAAACCACAACGTGAGATGGTGCACATCCATTAGGATGGCTGTTACTAAAAAAAGGGGGAAATGCTGGTGAGAATGTGGAGAAAGGGGAACTTGAATGCCTCTGTCCTATCGGTGAGATTACAAAATAGGACAGCTGCTGTGGAAAACAGCATCCTGGTTCCTCAAAAGAAGACAACTCAGAAGTACCCTTTGACACAGCAATTCCACTTCTGGCCACACACCAACAAGAAAGTGGACAAGAACATGGAGATGTGTAGTCTGTAGGAGGTCGTTAGTCAGCGTCCGGTGCAGTTTTGCAGGGAACAAGTTATTGAGTTATTTTTTTAACAACCGGTTAGAACATTTTGTTTTACTTTTTTATAGAATTGAATGACCTTGAATAGGTTGAATTCTCTGGCTCAAAGAAATATGTCAATCAGCTGCTTCTTCCCCCAGGGAAGGTGCAGAGTATTAACCAGACTCTCCACTTGTCATGGCTAATGTCAGCGGGCAGCTGGAGTAAACGGAAACCCAGAAGCCCTCGTTTGGCTTTCTCCTGGGTCCACAGAATGGAGGAAAGTCAAGTGAGGAGATACGGAACTGTCTTGGTAGCAGACCCAACAATATTCCTGTCCTACAGCTGCTCGCCTGCACTGGGGTAAGAGGAACAGTGAACCCCAAGTCCAGGCTCTCAGTCCTCTGCTGCTGGTTGCTATTCTTCAGTGTCTCGTAGGGGAGGAAGGGACAGAGGAAGGGAAGAAGGAAGGGAGGGAGGGAGAGAGAAATAAAGAGAGAAAGGGAGAGAGGAAGGAAGGGAGGGAGGGAAGAGAGGGAGGGAGGGAGAGGGAGGAGGAAGGGAGGGAAAAGGAAGGAAGGGAGCACGGAGGGAAGGAGGGACGGAAAGAGCCAGAAGCTCGGGACAGCCACACTGCTCATGTCCCCGCGGTGCTATAAACGCTGAACGCGGTAGCCGACGTGAGAGGACTGGAGTCCGAAAGTGGTACACAGGGGGTGATTAGCTTTGTGCCTCAGTGGGACATCTGGTCCAGGACGATGACTGTTCAGGGTGTTTTCCATCTCCTAAATTATCCCAGTAAAGGAAACCTCCCTCGGTCGGGGTCCTTAGACTGACAGTGTTCTCAGAGACCCGCTATTCTCCCCGGGCTTTCAGCCGCGACGTCCGTTTTACATTGTTCTGTGTGAGGGGGTGAGTTCACGGTGACAGAGGAGACGCACAGAAACCCTGTCAGATGTTTCTCCACCCGTGGGGTTTCTGCTTGGAATGCCCTGATTCTGCCTTCAAAAGTACAGACGGTTCAGAAGCCGGAGAAGACCTCGTGTCCCCGCACACTGCCCCCCGCCCCCAGCCCAGACCTTCCCCAGATGCTGTGGGTGTGAGGGTGGAGGGGGCGGGGCTGCAGCGGGGCCAGAGCCCCTCCCCCCACAGCCACCGGCTCGGTTTGGGAGGGCGAGGGGCTGGGGTCCGGCCCCCCCAATGCCCGGCTTCAGTCCGAGCTGCTGGTTTTGTTTCTAGAAATTGTTCTTCTGATTAAGACATTTGTTTTTTTGTGTGTTTGTTTAAAGGAAGCTTTACACTGCTTTAGGGGAAAGAAGGTTGAAGAGACATTGAGGGGAAACTGCTCTGCTCACGTCAGTCGTTGGCGCCTTGGGAAAGCCGTCTTCAGAGCACCCGACCGTGACAAAAAGAGGAGAATTAAAGCTCCCGAAATAAGCTGAAGAGGTGCCTAAATTCTCTCCGTGTGCGGCCGGGCCTTGCTTCTCATCTCTAGCACAAACTTAAAGAAAGAAAATAAGCCGAACTGTTCTTAGAGTGACTCTTCTGTTATCTGACTTACTACAAAGTGCCATTCACTGTCGGCGGCTTATTCAGACCCGGAAGGGGTGAAATACCATTTTTCCAGGGAGGAAGACCATTTCCATTCCTGGGAAAATGGATCATCCGTCGGAAAATCATTTCAAATGTGCAGAACATCCCATTTCTGAGTCTTCTAAATGACAGGGCAGCTACTGTCGGCTTTTGGGCGGACACAGGCCATAGTGGGTGTCACTCAGGTCCTGTGTCTTCAGGGCGACCAGCAGTTCCGGATCGGCCCCGACCGACGGCGTTGCTTGGAAGGCAGCACCGTCGTTGCTAAAGCTGAACCGTCCAGGCTCGCGGGGGCCATTGGTCACTCTCTGTCTGGAGGCTGCCTGTCATCATGAATGTTTTATCAATTAACGGACGGATTGATTCCCTAAATATTCAGTGAGTGACTCTTGGGCAGTTTATCAGCCCAAGGGTGGCTTGCGACGGATTTCGTACATAGGATCTGCTGTCTAGAGTAACGGCAAATCCGGGTGGAGGGTGAGTGGGACCCCGAAGACCCCATCTGTGAGTTAGACGGGAAGAGGGCCGTGAGCTGGGAGAAGCAGAGGAGACCACACGGACCCTGCAGGGTGGCCACGACTGCACCTGCAGACGGGCGTGGAAGGCGTCCGAGGGAGGGCAGCGCGTGACGGAGGCGCAGAGACAGTGACCGATCTTCATCCGTTCTAGTCCTAGTCACGTTTCAACCTTCACACAGGCTCCCGGAGAATCGTTTCTGCGGGACGCCTTCAGCTGCACGCACGCCCTTCAGAGGGACTGCGGTGCCGTCCGAAGTCATCAGTAGGTGTGCACGTGTGCCAGCAGCGTGAGGACAGCACGTGTGCCAGCAGCACCGAGCACGCCACAGGACGGACGGAGCCCTGGGCGCCAGCCGGGCTTTGGAGCTGCCGCAGGAGAGAGGTTCGACCAGTTCCCCCCGGGAGTTCCCCCCGGGAGCCGGCGCGGCAGAGCCACCTGGAAACTGAGGGGGCAAATGAAGGAAAGAGGTCACGTGGTCGCATGCGAGCAGCAAGGAAAACAAGCAGGGAGGGCGATGCGGTGGGCAGGGCTACTGGAGACGGAGGAACCATGGACGCTTCTCTGGGGAGGGGACATCTGAAGAGGGGCCTAAACGAGGAGAAAAACTCAGGAAGACAAGGGGGGGCGTTTTAGGCAGAGGAACCCCCTCCCCCTGCACTAAGACACTGAGAGTGAGCAGACATCCTGGAGGTGGGGGGGGGCAGGGAGCCGATGACAGTAGACATGGCCCAAGAGGATGCTGGGAGGTCATGGGGGGAGGCAGACGGAGAGCAGAGGTTTGGTTTCTGCTTTAGTTTTGGATGGTTTTAGGCAGAGGAGTGACCCAATCGGATGGATTTCAGATGAATGGAGAATGGACAGGACAGGACCCAGAATGGGACCACGCGTCCCTGTCGGCTTGGGGGAAGAAGGGCTGGGGTCTGGACGAGAGTGGGTCATGGAAGTGGGGGGCACTGCGGGAATCAAAATCATCTCTGGCAGTTTTTGTCTGTGACAACATAAAACAAGGGCAAAGAGACAGGAAAAGAGAACTTATTTCTCAGATCCTTGAGATAAGGAATCGGTGAGAGGCAGCGGGCTTCCTGGAAGTGGGGCTTCTGGGGGAGAAGCAGGAGGCGGGACAGGACTCAAGTCATCCTATCAGCGCCCAAACGGAAGCCTCTGAGTGAGCTGGCTTGGCCGCCGTGGCTCGTCCCGTGGATGGCGATGAAGCCAGGGGTGGACCCCATCCCACAGGCAGAAACGCTTGTTAGAGAAGAAGACTTGGCATCCAGCTTCGGCTCTCCGCGGATTTAGGGATCGGACAGAGAGAAGGTGTCTAGGAAAAACCAAGAAGTAGCAGCCAGTGCTGTCGGATGAACCAGGAGCATGGGCTGAGAGCGAAGAACGGAAGCAAGCAGCTGGGGTTCCCTCCGCTCCCCCAGACACGGATCACGTGGTCCCAGATAAGGTTTGTCCAACCCCGTCTGCCCAACGGAAAACACAAAGTCACCAGCAACTTCCGAAAGGGTGTTGAGTGCAAACACTTAGAACTGAGTCGGGCACAGTGACGCTTCCATTACAGCTCGGCTGTTCGCACTTCAGGTAATTGCAAAACCGGTTTTCGCACACCTCCCTTTGCATTTTCTGTGCCCCAGACGACCGGGATGAGTTATGGAACGACTCATCCTTCCTCCCACGTGTGGGCTCCCGCACAGGAGGCCCGCTCCTGCACGGGGACCGGCCTCCCCCAGCGCTGGCTCCCACCCAGCGTTCTCCGTCCTCCTGCGAACGCCTGGTTTTGCCGGCCGCACTCCACTGTGTTTGCAAGGTTTCACCACATCCACACGCTGTGGAGGCCTCAAGAAAGTGTTCATTGGATGGACCTGGAAGAGCTGTATTAATTTTCTGTTGGTGCTGCTGCAAATTACTATACGTTTTGGGTCTTAAACTGACAACACAAATCTAAAATCTGAGAGTTTGTATGTTAGAAAGCCAACACAGCTCTCAGTGCAGTAAAATCCCAGAGTCAGCAGGGCTGTGTTCTTTTCTGGAGATTCTGGGAGAAAATCAATTTTCTTGCCTTTTCCAGCTTCTAGAGTGCAGGACATTCCCTGGATGGCAGCCCCTTCTCTGTAGTCAGAGAGTCTGCCCACACTGTCACACCCACTTCTTCTGATCTCACACCTCTTTCGCTGATCTCTGCCTTTTCTTCCACTTTTACGTACTGTTAGGATTTCCCTGGACCCACCTATATGATCCAGGCTGATCTCCCCATCTCAAGGTCAGCTGATTAACAACCTTAGCTCCCTCTGCAGACTTCACCTCCCTTTGCCACGTACCAGACACGTCCACAGGTGCTGAGATCAGGACGGAGACTTCTCCTGGCGGGCCAGGATTCTGCTCCCACGTCTTGGAACGACACAGGAAGTGTGCGCGGTTTGTGAGTGCGCAGGTTTCTGCGCTGGAGAGGCAATGCATGGCTTTCATCAGGTTTTCAGTCAGTGGCCCAAAGCAAAGTTTAGAACCACTGTGTGAGCAATCCCATAAAAAACCACCTGTCCACGCAGCGGCCCGGGGCCCTCTGCTTCTGGTACCAACCACTTATTGTATTAATCATCAAGCATTTATCATTAATCAAACATCAGTTGTCAAACCAAATCAGTGTCTGATCTTTTCTCTGCCTCCAGTGCCGCAGGCCATGCTCCGTCTTTCCCCAGATCGAGCGTCATCGTTAAGGACAGCCTGTCTCATATTTTCTCTGGAATGCTTTGGAAATTACTAAGATTAAAAAAAATAAACAATACCATACATATTGGGTTTAACCTGACTTTGAAACCAGACACCAGTCAACTGACAAGCAATCCTCTCTCTGTTTTTATATAAATAGTCATTGTATGTGTGTGTCATTGGCTCTCTGTGAATCGCAGACTTATTTATAAAACGCACTGGGCTTATCTTTAGGCTGCCTTAGGGGAGTGATGCAGAATGGGGGTGTTGATGTTGACGTTCCCAGGGTACGTTCTTTACTGACCAGAGACTGGAGAATCCTATTGTCCCCTCCGTGGCTTTTCTCATCTCCAATCTGCCAGCGGGGTCTTATCTATGCTGAGATAAATCAGATAAAGGTTGAACGCACCAGGAATTTGTTGACTAAAGGTTATTGTGTCATCTGCATCAGGTGACATGCCCAGAGTCTATGGACAGCACTGGCAAGCATGAGTGTTTACCCAAAATATCACCCAGCGTCAGAATCATCATTCACAAGAAACATGTCAGCGCTGTCCTAGCCTTGCAAGTTAGCGGAGCCGGAGAAAGTCTCGAGGCCGGTGAAATGCACAACCGTGGAAACTGAGTCATGGAGAAGCTCAGTGATTATTCTAGCATCACAGGGAATGTCTGTATCTAGAATCCATTCTCACTGAGTGTCTTCTGCTCCACTGGGCGAGGATCTTACCAGAGACTCTCTTTCAGCCTCTTGACGGATCAGGGTTTGTTGTAGGCACAGAGCCCACATTCCACTTAACGGGGGGTCAGTCAGAAAAACGCTGTTATTGCGGATCCGTTTCTGATGGGGTTCTGGGTCTCAGAGTCTTACTCAGGACACTAATGCATGACCCCCTTCCTGATTCTTACAGATAATCCCCTTGGAGGGGAGAGAACGGATCAGCTCCTCCGTGTTACAAAATACAAACACACGGACGGCGACAGAGACCACCCGCCCAGGACTTGGGAAAGGGAAGCAGCCTCTGATGGTTATAGGGGAAGGTGTCTGAGCCAAAGCAGTGCTGTCAGACTCTCGGAGCTGGAGGAGGAGAGTCGATGTGCAGAGATTCTCAGTCTCTGCTACGTGGGGCCTTCCCCGTGGCCACTCCTGCTGCCAAAGGAGCCCCACGGGACTGAGGACGGCCGCGCCCAGTGAGGCACTTCATGCAGAGCCGACTGTCACCTCACCTCTTCCCAGCCCATCTGAAGCCGCGAGAAATTCTCCAATTTAGCGAGCAAACTTAAGTCATTATTAGAAATGACAGGGAAACCTGATGAAATTGTACTTTCAATTGGAAAACAAAATTGCAATCAGACCAACATGATTTCCTCATGGTCTGACCATGCTAATGCCGGCCGAGACATGGGCAAATGTATTTAAAAGTCATAATGGAGCATTACCATGCGATCGCCTTTCACTGGCCCTTATTAATATAAAACTTCAATTTGCATGTAAATGTGGTCAACTTTCATATCATCAAAATACATGAGGCCTGGGAAAGTAATGAATTGAAGTTGGATGCAGCAATTACTGACGTTTATAAAGAATTTTAAAGAGGTCAGTCTAGCCTTGGCTGAGAAAATGAGGAAATCAACAGGGAATATTGTCGATATAGCAGCCGGGGGAGTCGGAGTCAGTCCCAGGTGCTGAGCGCCGGGCGATGATTAATAGAGAGGGAGCGGCCGCCTCTCACCCAGGAGGGCCCGGCCGGACCCCAGGCGACTGCGCCGCATGAAAGGTGCTCCCCGGTCCACTCTGGAGCCGCCTGGCGGGGCGCTCCGGGGGGAATCAAGGAGCAAGTGCTTACGAGCCAAAGCAGGGCTGAGGGCTTAATTGGGCTGCACATCCTTTCGGCTTTCTTCCGCGGCTGATACGCAGGTTAACCTTCTTTCCACCTCAGGCACTCCAGAGCCACGAGGATTTTAATAAGGCACCGGCGTGACGGCTTGCCTAAACGTTGACTTCGTTGCTAAATTGAGTTAAACGGCCTTCGTGTACTGTAATGGCAATTTATAAGCAAGGTGCCTGTTTTCTTTTCTTTTCTGTTTTTCTTTTCTTTTTTTTTTTCTCAACAGGAAGTATTTTTCCAGGCCACATGTTTCATCCATCCTCAACCACGTGGAGTGATTTGGGGGATTTTCTTTGCCTATTTGTACAAACAAGTTAACAGGCAACATAATTTTAAACATGCCTTGGAAAAAAAATCAATGCGAAGATAGAAATACTGCTCTAATTTTGGAGCACTTTGATGCATAGAAAGCAGAGTCGGAATGCACCGGTTTGCAAAATGTGACGTGACCAGTGAGGACCGCTCTAGACTCAGTAGAAGGACAGAAATCGCATGACCTCTTGCGGAAGGGAGGTGGGTTCAGGGTCCAGGCCAGGATGCAGTCTCGGTGGGGAACACAAGGGCTGTACTGTTTACTGCTTTCCATCTGTTCCTTGTATTTTCCCACTTTGCATCTCTTCCCTGTTAAGCCATTTAAGGGGCATCTACAAACCTATTATAAATGCAGGCCACCTTAAAATTGCATAAACCTTCATGAAATCCATATGTGTACCAGCCACTTTTGTTAAGTGCTTGGCTCATGGATAATTCTCCGTGCCTGACCCCTCCTGGGCTCCGTCTGGTGGCTTCCCCACTGAGCCGATGTGCTTCTCCTTCACGCCACACTTCTCATCGGCATCCATTGTCTCTGTGTCCACTTTTCTTGCCTGATGGCTTTCATCCTTCTTCCTTCCCGAGCGTGTGCATCAGCGTGGATGCCCGGCCTCCTCTGGAGCTGTACACGTCTGTATTTCCATTCACACAGGCATTTGCTGTCACCGAATGCAGATTCCAGAGACTGTTATCTGTCTGTGTTGGGAGCTGGCAATGAAGTCTCTGAATGAGGAGGGCCCATGTGTGACAACTGATCAGCAGCACGGACACCCTTTAACTCCAGTAGGACTTAAATACTTCAAAGAATGCTCTTTTCTTCCAGGTAACAAGCAAACTTCCCATCTCCCAAGAGCTGTGGTAATGGATGAAGTCAGGGATCTTTGTTGAGCAGAGAAAGGGTGAGCAAGATACTGGGAGTGTCCTTCAAGCCTGGGCTTTGGAAAAGTCGAGGGAAACTGGACTTTTAACAGGAAAAGTTACAGGGATCTGTAAGAGCATTTTTGCTGGGCTTTATATTTGAATGCACATGTTTTCTTCCTCACATTGTCTAAAGTACGAGCTATATCTGAATGCACTGTATTTTTTAGTTTTTTAGCTGAAACGGAATTGACACAGCACATTGTGTAAGCTTCAGGTCTGCAACGTGTTGTTCGATTCATGTAAACTACAATGTGATCGCCGCCCTCCTGTTGGGTAATGCCTCCATCACACGCCATAGTTATCATTTAGTTTTTGTGCTGAGAACGGTTACGATCTAGTCTCTTGGCAACTTCGATATGTATAACACAGTATTGTTGACTATACTCACTACGTCATTCTTTGCCTTTTCAGAATTTACACAACTACTGATTGAAAGTTTGACCCAGGAGACAACACCTCGCCAATCCCCTGCCCCCCCCAGCCCCTGATGGCTGCCAGCCTACTCTCTTTTCCTGCGAGTTTGGCTTTTTACGATTCCATCATCAAGTGAGGTCATACAGTATTTGTCTCTCTGTCTGACGTATCTCCTTTAGCTTGACTCCTTCAAGGTCCCTCCATGTTGTCGCACATGGCAGGATCTCCTCCTTTCCGTGGCTGCATAACACTCCACTGTGTGTGTGTGTGTGTGTGCGTGTGTGTGTGTGTCTATGTTATGTCTGCATCTCACTCTCTCTCTCTATCATCATCTGTCTATCTTCGTGGACTCATCTGTCGATGGACACCTTGGTTGCTTCCACATCTTGGCTCTCATGAATCATGGTGCAGTGAACATGGGTCGGCAGCAGTGACCATGTCTCTTCAGGATCCTGATTTCAATTCCTCCGGATGTATACCCAGAAATGGGACGGCTGGATCATACGGCAGTTCAATTTTTAGTTTTCTGAGGAACCACCATTCTATTGTCCAGAGTGGTTGGCCCAGTTCGCATTCCCACAGACAGTGAGAAGGGCTCCCTTTTCCCTAATCCTCACCAACATTTCTGATCTCATCTTTTTCATAAATAGCCATCCTGGTAGGTGTGAGGTGATAATTCATGGTGGTTTGGGTCTGGACTTTCCTGATGATCAGTGATGCTGATCACCCTGTCATATAGCTTTTGCCCATCTGTATGCTGTCTTTGGGAAAATGTCTATAGAGGTTCTTTGTATACTTTTTAACTGGGTTATTGCATTTTTGCTATTGAGTATTATGGGTTTTCATATATTTTGGATATCAACCTTTTATCAGATGTATGGTTTGGGACTATTTTCTCCTACTGCATAAGCTGCCTTTTCAATTTGCTGATTGTTTCCTTTGTAGAAGCTCTTGAGTTGACCGTGGTCTCATTGGTCCATCTTGGGTTTCATCACCTGTGTTTTTGGTGCCATAGTGAAGAAATTGCCAACACTAATGTCAAAGATCTTCTCCCCTGTTTCCTTCTAGGGGTCTCCCAGTTTCTGTCTATGTGTAAGGCCCTGATCCACTTGAATGCATTTTAGCATAAAAGCTGGCCAAGCCAGTGTGTTGTCTTGGCGGGTGATGCGTCTGGAGAAGTGTCTGTCCCATGGCAGAGAAGACACAGCAGGGCCAGCTGAGGGGAGGGCGCTGGGGACCAGGCATGAGCATCATCTGAGATGAAGGCTCTCCTTTCCCTCAGGGTCCAACATGCCCCCTTGCCCCCAGTGGGGCTCTGAGTTCTGCAGAGGCAGAAGGTGGGATGGGGATACTGAGGGAACTCTCTGGGTACTAGGTGGCACGGGCTGAGCCACACAAATTCTGAAGGGACCTGGGGACCAGACATCAATGATCCTACTCAGGAGCTGGTGAATGTACACTTTACCCCGACCTCTACGGTTCGGTCCCCGGTGAGGCTGCTCCTCGGGACTGCTCCCGTGGGTGGGCTCACATCGCAGCCTGACATTCACTCTCTTTGGCTGCCACTTGACACCTGCTGGTGCGTGTCCTGGAGGCCTCCATGTGCCTGGCTCTAAGAAACAGACATGGCGGCAGCTGCCCTCACCTCCCAGGCCTAGCCAGCCGCTGCCTGCTGCCCAGCTCCCGTGAATGCATGTGCACCAGCTCCCAGTGACAAAGCAGAGTCCCAAATGGAACGGACAGGTTTGTGGACAGGTGGCGCTGAGTGAAGGCCACTTAGAGACCTCAGGGCTCCTCTATTCCCCACTGCTCTTGCCCATCCCAGCCCTGCCTGAGACCTGCCACTTAATTTTAAGGTAAAGATGTTTTTCATAAGACACAATTGGTATCATATTTGGTGTCATATTTGACTTAAAAATATAAAGGAAAGTTTCTGCCTCCCAGACACTGGGTGATACTTACTCTCCCCCCCACTTAGTTTTCTCTTCTGTTCCACATCGATAGCCACACTCTACAGCACGGGGCTACAGAGTGATTTGTGCAACAGAGAACAATTCACGGCTAAGGCTAAAGATGAACCAGAAGGGAATCATACAGAAAAATCTGATCCTTGGGAGAATCACATTGATTTAGAAGATCACTGGTTTTCTGTAATATTTTTTTGTTTTTGTTTTTCTCTTCACCAAACAACCACACCCCTAATTGTTAATACCATTAACTCAAACAAACAAGCGCTCTGTGGTATCGTTACATGAAAGCAAGAAGTCCACTGCACTTAAAATCACTCTGCATTTATAAACCATGCACAGTTGCTACATTGTCCATAATTGCAACATAGTATTTAATCTTTTCCTTTCTTAGTAGTCCCTCAGCAGTGCCAATGTGTCCATATTATGTAGATGGCTGTGGCTTCCATGTGCAGAGAAGAATCTGACTGCATTTGAACTACAGTTAGAACACAGCAGAAGATGATGGAGCCACAATGGAGATTTTCTTTCTTTAAGATTTTATGTATTTATTTACAGATTTCTTTATTTATTTGAAAGAGAGAGAGAACATGAGTGGTGAACAAGAACACAAGAGTAGGGGAGGGAGAAGCAGACTCCCTGCCCATCAGGGAGCCGGACTCGGGACTCCATCCCAGGACCCTAGGATCATGACCGGAGTCTATAAAAAATTACTTGTAATGTGTAACGTTTCTATGTTGGACATATTCAGCACTTGATAGCTAACAGAAATCTTAATTTTGACAATGCATTGGTTGTAAAATGCTGTGTTGTGGTTTGAACTCTAGTTTTCTGTAGCATAAGGTTAAACTTTTTTTTTTTTTTTAAAGCAGACACCTAACTGACTGAAACACGCAGAGACCCTATTTACTTATTTTAGAGAGAGATTGGGAGAGGGAGCATGAGCAAGGGGAGGGGTAGAGGTGGGGAGAGAGGGAGCTAGAATCTCCAGCAGACTTCCTGCAGAGCCAACATGGGGCTCCATCCCAGGACCCTGAGATCACGACCTGAGCTGAAACCAAGAGTCAGAGGCTTAACCGACTGAGCCCCCCAGGTCAACAGCTGGAGATTTTCTGTTTCCATCAGACACACAGAACACAATATATCCTGAACAGTGCTTAAAACATCTTCCTCCTGGCCATACAGTGATCTGATCAGCATGCCGGTCCTGTGTCCTTACCCTTCCCAGCTTGCTGTTCTGCGATCTCTACCCAAGGCTGTGCCCAGTCGCATTGAAAAACAAAATATAAATCCAATCTTTACTTTGTAATGAATGAATAAGTAGCCAAAATTTACCCAAAGCCAAACTGAAATTGGCATAGCAATCTATTAGATTTTACGTTTAGTATGGGAAATAAGAAACCTCGTGCACTTTTTTCAGGACTTCATAATTAAAGTTGATATAAATACACATTCACAGATTTTCATTTCCCTAAATAGAGCCACTGAAGTAATTGTTCGGTGGCATGCCAGGACTCAACACAGGGCACACTTCAGCAATGGGAGGTTTATTCTAATCGTTCTCTCTTCTGATTTCTGCTACTTCTCTTCTGACCTCCTTTGTTCACAGATGTATGCCAGTTGCTGTCTCTGAGGGGACAAAAGTTAGCAGACCTGCCCTGGGTCCTAGCTGTCAAGGAGCAGAAAGCTGAATTTATTACTTACTGAGGCAAGGGAGATCTGCGCCCTCAGACACACGTCCCCTGAGCAAAGTAGCCTGATATCTTCATAGAGCGGGGCTTGGGGGTTGCCGGATTGGCAGAGGCTGCAGAAAGGGGGTCCGCTAGCCATTTGGCTGGTGCTCAGAGATGAGTTTATTGGAGTAAGGCTCTTCCCAGCTGGCTGACTTTCAGAAGTAAGAGGTTGCTAGTGGGGTTTTGGCTTCCAGAAGCATGTGTACTCTGGGGCAAGTGCTTGAGTACAGGGCTCTGAGCGGAATCTGTGGATGTCACTGGAACTGCGTGCCTGGGCTGGCAGCTCTCCCCTGCACGGCTGGGGCCCTGCTCAGCCTCTCCCTGTGGGTCTCCGTCAGCCCCGACTGCTGGGGACATCACCAACCACCGTCCCGACCTCCACAGCAGGTGCTGATTTTTCTGCAAGATGATATTTCTTTGAAACTGTCAGAGTGTAAGGACATATTCATCAACACGATTTTATCCTGGTTTGGTCTTTGAACGATTTGTTGAATCATCGGAGAGAGCGGTATCTGTACGAAAGTATTTGTCCGGTGTTAAAATGGTACAGTATGAAAACGGGGCTGGCGTCACGGAACTGATCCGCACGCACAGGACACAGGGCAGAAGGGTCTCATTCCCATGGGTTGGCCGAAAGATCCTAGACCGCAGTCTGGCCCCGAAGTCCTCGGGCTGGAGGGTTTACACGGACGTGCCGTCTCAGCGGAGGTGGAAGGCAGATGTTCCACGCCCAGCGCAGGGGCGCAGGTTCTGCATTTAGGATCACTCTTCCCAGGGGCCTGTCCCGCCGGATCTCCTCTCCACCCCCAGGGACACCTGTAGCTCTAGAAGCTCTGTTGAGGGAGAAACAATCGATTGAGGGTATCCAAGAGTCATAAACTTGCCATGATCTGTTAGTGCCAGAGAAAAGGTCCAAGATTCCTTCACACAGGCTGAGCTAAGGGTTGTTCAAAAGCCGGATTGTACTGACTCTCCTTACGAAGTCAGAATCTCAGTAGCGTGTTTACAGTTTGGGGGGGGGGCACGAACGATGAGAACAGAAACAAAAGGAGAAAGATATATGTAGTCCAAAACAGTACGGAAGGAAAGTAGGCAAGGGGGTGAGGTGGGGAATCATGAGGAGCTTCTAAGAAATGGGGCAGCGTCACTTACGGTGGTCTCGCAGCGAAGCCCCTGCCGTGCCGAGCGCGCTCCTTGCTTCTGCTGCAACAGGTGAATACAAGGTAGTGGCTTAAACCCATCTCCCAGCTCGGGACATCAGAACCCGAAATGGGTCTCACAGACCTAAAATCAAGGTGCTGGCGGGGTTGCGTTCCTTCTGGAGGCCATACCAGAGAGTCTGCTCCTCTGCCTCCTCCAGTTTCTAGAGGCTGCCCACCGTCTGAGTAGGCCAGGGCTGTGGGCACAGAACACCCCAGACTGAGCAGCTCATCAACAGCAAGAACTTACTGCTCCCTGCTCGGAGGCTGGACGTCCCATGTCAGGGTGCCAGAGGGTGGGCTGGGTCACAGACATCTCACGTGCCACAGGGCGGAGGCCCTATGGAGTTCGTTCATAAGGGCACAGTTCATCATGAATCTGGGTTGGCCTGTGTTAGCAAATACCTGTGTTCAGTCACTTGCGCAGCGACTGGAATTGGAAGTAGTGAGTCTTTACTGAGAGAAGGATTCAGGGGCGCCTGGGTGGCTAAGCACCGTGACCTAAGCACCTCCCAAAGGCCCCACTTCCTAATATCCTCACCATGGGGTGGTTATGGTCTCAAAATACAAATTTGGGAGGACACAAATATTCAGAGCCCAGAACCCACACTCCTTGGCTCACGGCCCCTTCCTTCGACATAGCTGGCGATCCCATCGCTTGGAACGCGGCTTCCGTTGGGCATCTGCTTCTCTGATTCTGGCTTTCCCGCCTCCCTCGTCCACTGATAAGGACTCCTGGGGGGGCATCCCAAGGTTGGCTGACAACAGCCTCACTTACATCTTCAGGCTCCGTCCCCTGTGAGTGACATACCGTGTCCCCTGCTGCTTTCGTTCACGGCGCCAATGACTAACAGGCTGAGAGGGTCCGTTAACCCTTGCGTGACAAACAGCACTGTGTGTTATCGAATACCTGTGCCGGTCTACACTTAAGGACACCCTCCCGCTTATCTTTGTACTTAAACTATCATGGAGATCTACTTTACCCATAGCCAATGTTCAAAGAGAAAGCTGGTTTTACCTTTTTTTTTTTTAAAGATTTTATTTATTTATTTATTTGACAGACGGAGATCACAAGTAGACAGAGAGGCAGGCAGAGAGAGAGGGGGAAGCAGGCTCCCTACTGAGCAGAGAGCCCGATGCGGAACTCGATCCCAGGACTCTGAGATCATGACCTGAGCCGAAGACAGCGGCTTAACACACTGAGCCACCCAGGTGCCCCTGGTTTTACCTTTTCTAGATCTGAGACCTTATTATTTCCTCAGGGAAGGGAAGGAAAGGGAAGGGATGTTTGCTTAATTTTGACTTATGTTCTAGTATCTTCTATATAAGGATTGGATATTATCCCTGAAATGGTATTTTGTTTAGAAAAGAAAAGTGAAATTCTTTTCAAATGCATGATCCTTTGTTTCCTATCCCTAATGCATAGATGGGCATTAAAATTGTTTGGTGTGTTTTTAAAAAGTTTCTCTATTTATAACACCGTCCTAATGGGTGGACTTAATCTTTAGAATCCTCATTATTCTACAGCCAGAAGAGTGTTATGGGCCAACTTATGCCAGACAGCATGGCTGCGTTAACATCTGGGATAATATTACCTGCAACCCTACATTTGGGTCATAAAGTTGAAGGATACGGCTGTGAAGAGCCTTTTTATGACTGTGTTATACTCTAGCAAATTAATATTCGTGTGTTTCTTTCTTAGCATTCTTCCTCTGTGTGTCTAGAACATTACCAGAGTCTCTCACTGTGTACGTCTGATCATCTCTAAATGAAGAAACTGCCGCAATATGCAAGAACTTAAAGACAGTTCCCTGGAATGGACCCATTTATATGAGAAGGGGTCCCGTGCCTCTGGAGAGTTCGAACAGGACAGGTGTCTGAGACCTACTTGTGGTCTATCTGAATGCACCTCCTGCTATGTCTCGAAGAACTTTAACAATGCTAGGCAAGCATCGGCTGCTTGAGTGACCGTGTCAACATGCTAAAAGGTGGACAGGCTTTCAGCATATGTAAGAAGTCACTAGACATCCTGGCTTGAGTCAACAAGTACCTGACAGACCTCCTTACTGGGTCAGGCACTGTTCCTTCATCGCCCTGGTAACTGTTGTGATGATGTCCTTATTTGCCCTTCAGATATTTAAATCCCTTTTTAAAAATATTTTATTTATTTATTTGAAAGAGAAAGAGAGCACACAAGCAGGGAGCTGGGCGGAGGGAGAGGGAGAAGCAGGTTCCCTGCTGAGCAGGGAGCCCAATGAGGGGCTCAGTCCCTGAGATCACGACTTGTGCAGCAGGCAGACACTTAACGACCAGGCCACCCAGATGCCCCTAAGCCCCTCTTGTCTCGAAGGGTTGTTAATTCTAGTTCCAGCTGTGGCAGGAGGAACTGAACACAGATCGCTGCTAACGTGGACAAACTTTGCCGACGGGAAATCCAGATTCTGGTGGGAGAGGCAGAGATCACGCACGTGAGCCAACCTGGACTCGGCAACCAGGGCGCGAATGAATGGATGAAGGAGGGGTTCTCGCCCTATGGCCAGTCCCCCCAGACGCGTCCATCCCACTTTGCTCCTCCGCTCGTGGGTCTCAGGCTGCTCAGCCCTTCCAGGTTATGGCATCCATTAGGAAGTGACCATCCTGTGTGGAAGTGGGCTCTTCAAGTTCAGGCTCCATTAATGTTTCCAGACCCTGCCACACCCTCACCCAGGGCACCGTGTCCATCAAATGGCATGAAATTACATGCTTTTACTTGCCCTATAATTTCCTCCTTGAGATCCACAGGCCTGACTCACAGATGCAGGTGCCAAACCAGAAGGAATCTCAGAAGCTTTCCTGCGCACCCTCACCCCCCCCCCTACAGCACTGGCCTCCCCAACTCCAGGCATGATGATGTACATGCTAATGAACAAGGAACCTGTACATGACTTTCATCTTGCCATTTGATGAGGAGGGTAGCTCTGGACATGGGTCAGTTGGGTGGTTTAGTTAAAAGTAGGTGCTAATGAGACCAAGATAGAGACCAGGGCCCCTTATGGCCAATTAACTCTGAGCAAAGAGAAAAACTCATTTCCGTGTCAAAGCTACCCTCTTTGGCACAGTTAGCTATTCCATAAATGTGTGATATTGACCCCAAAGGGGAACAGAGGGGAGAAAGAGGGGCAGCTCAGCCACACAGGCCCCCTGGTTTCGAAAAGCAGCCGGCATCACGCAGGTGGTCGCACACACACGGGGGGCCCTTCCCCGCTCAGGAATGACAGAGCCGAATCTCCAGGGCTGGAGACAGACCCTCGTGTCCTTAAGCCTGGAATCCCATTGAGAAGTGGCTTTGGAGGTCATGTTTCTAAACCTTTGGCTTCACTGAGGTGCTGATTCACTGCTTCATTAGCGACGCACAGTATAAACAGGCTTTTGGATAAAACTACTTCTTGCCACAAATAATTCAGCAGAATCCTAACCTCCTAGGTTTGTAAGGAACCCTACAGGTCGCTCCCTTCAGTGAGCCGTCCAACACCAATCCGCCAGCATATGAGCAGGAGCCTGATGTGTTCGGCATGGTCCCCGGGCTGAGAGAGGCAGGAGTTCTCATCTCAGGGAAACCCCAGCAGTTAGCTCAGCCCATGGCGGGAGCTAACGTCTCTCCTCTGCGTCGGAATCTTCCGTGGATGAATTTTATACATGAAAATCCAAATCCACACATGGACATGGAATGTTCCTGTCACAGAAGCCTCTGTGGTAAGATGCTAATGCAGTATTTTATCCAGATACAAGTCTTCCTAACCCCCACCCATTTCCAGGAACGCACCTGTCACAGAAGATGCAGCAGCCTGGACGCCGCCACCACCACTGGCGGCAGCGAGTCCTGCCTGCGTCCTGCTAGGGCAGGTGGACCTCGGGGATGCTACGGCATCTCTGACAGTAACTTCCTTCTGTCTGAGTTTGTAGTCACTGCACTCCAGGGCTGGACACACAGTGGAGATGCCAAACTGCGGCTAGGGGAGGTGCCCGCGCAGGCTCCTGCAGAAGCCCTGGACGGCGGTCTGGGGGCTTCAGGCCGTGACCCCTGCACGGCAATATTGCGTTAAGCCAAGCTCCAGTTCCCGTGAAGGCTGTGGGCTCTAACCCAGCAGACCTATAACCGTCTGCCTACACAGTGGACACGCTGCGTAACCACAGACACCAGCCACGTGTAAACTCTTGAGCATCTAAACATTGGTGACGCTCAAAAAACTCAGAGCAGGCCTTTTAGACAAATGGCCTTGAAGACTTCAGGAGCATAAAGACTGTAGGAACATTTCTTAAAACTCATTATTCTGAGCTCTGGCATCAGAAGTCTTACTTCCTTGGGTCTGAGGAAGAGTCTAGAAATGAGAATTTTTACCAAGCTCTTTATTTCAATCTGATACTAGCTGTCTTGCAAACCACCCTTTGGTAAATCGTATTTTGAGTCAGGTTCATGTTTTCCTTTGCTGAAAATTTTGCACTGGTATCAGCTTTAAAATCTAATAAACTGAGTCAGGAAACCTAAAATTATTGTGTTTCTTCTAGATATTTCTAAATTCCAAAGATCAAAATATACGTGAATTCATAATTCCTGAATTTAAAACAAAACAAAACAAAACAAAAAACTGATGAAGACAATGGCATTCTCGTGTCCCCGTCTGGCTGCGCCCTGACGACCGCCGGCTACAGATGGGGACTCTCCCCGGGTTTTCCAGGGAGCTGTGCGCGTGCCCGCTAAGGAATGATGACAAACTGTAACTGGCTTGAATTAAAGCCGATTGTAAAAATTAAAGCTTGAAAATTAAAATTTTAAAAATTTAAATTATTTAAAAATTTAAAATAAAAAAACGAAAACAAAAAAACGAACGCCTTTGTAAAGGGCTTGAATTAACACGGATTCGCCACAACGCAGAGAGCCACACGTGTTCTGTGTGACGGGCGTGCCAGACGGGCCGAGCCGTGGCCATCGCTGCCGAGCTCAGAACCACTTTGAAATAAGACCGGGCCGGGTCCCAGCCGACGGGGTGGGCGGCCAAGGATGGTTCGCTCTGCTTTTCTCTTGTGACACACAGTGTTTTCTGGTGTCTCTAAGGCAGTCACTAAAGAGCACGTGAGAAGGACCAGAGACCCAGGCTGGTCTGGAAGGACCCCCGGACCCCCAGCACGTCCCTCCTGCTTACCTGGCCCCACGCCCCTCAGCCCATCCACCCGTCACCTTGTGTTCCTGTAGAGCTTCACACACTGACACAGACACGAGCTTTCCCTTTCTCTGGGAGAAATACATACATAAATCAATAAATAAAAATTCTGCCCTGCACTTGCAGAACCAGGGGAGGCCACCAAAGTCCGTTTGGCCCGGGGAGCCGCGGCCCCTGCGCCCGCGCGGCCAGCCGGCGTCCGTGTGCGGCTGCGGGAACGGTCGGGGGCGCACGTGTTCGCCCCGTCTAGACGCAGACGTGTTTGAAGTCAAAGAACAGGTATCTTCATCCTTCAGGTCCCATTCTTGGAAAAATGTGAAGCTTTCCATAAACATGCGCTGGATGAAGTAACCGATAAATGATGCCCTCACTTTCACTACTTAAGCCTTTAAAATCCCGTGAGATGAAAAGGTGATTGTGGCGGCTCATTCCGCAGGTCCCCCTGAACCCCGGAGCGGGCGGCCGCTCGCGTGCGACTCTCCCCGCCCGGGTTTGCTCAGGAATTCCCCAAAGGAACCAAGAGCTCCTCAGGGAAATAAATGTTTCTTTCCTTGTTCCCTTTCTGCTGAGCACTTTGCTCGGCTGCAAGAAGCACCGTGCGTTGGCCGCGTCTCTAACACGAGAGGAGGTAATGGTGTCTGACTCCCTCTGGGAGGGAACCGCACTTCCCAAGGTTTTGAGGGGAAATGAGAGGCAACGGATCTTGGGCCAAGTACTTATCCTTTATGAAATGAGGTGAAATGAGGCAAACAATTATGGAATTAGCTAGGAAGGGAATTTAGTTTCATAATAAAATTACTCAAGTTACAGATAATGTGAATTGTGAATAATTAAGCTCAGGGTTTGCCATTTCCTCAGCGTCGTGATGAGCGCAGCGGAGAGCCCCCCTCCAGCCCCTGCGAGGGACGTCAGCTGCTCCGCCGCCTTCTCCTCCCCGTCAGGGCTTCACCAGGCCGTGCGGAAGGCATTGCTCTTACGAGAAGCTCAGAGACTTAGACTTTCTGCTCAGTGACGGTTTATTGCGTGGATAAATAAAACACTTTAAACCTACATAAATATCACTTCAAAACCTGTTTATTATTTCCTACCAATGACTCAAACTGAAGTATTTGACATTTGTCCGAAGATTTCAAAGTATAGGGTCTTGTTTTTGTTTTGTTTTGTTTTGTTAAGAATAAAATATGAAAGTACTTACACTGATTCTGAAGATGAACTAGCTCTATTTTTCCGCATTCAGGTACGGGGGACATTAAAGGATCGCAGTGGGCTGTCTCACAAGTTTGGGTACTTCAAATAATTTTCTCTGAGCTTTCACTAAGTGTTTCCTATTCCTTTCAACAAATGAAAGCTCGCATTACGCATTTAAAAAAAAAAAATTAAAAGTCCCAGGAAGCATTTCTAAACAAGAGTTTGTTGATTGACTCCGATTCCAGCTCGTAACAGCCCCTCCATCACCGACGCCAGCTCCTCCATCCGTCTGCTTCTCTGGGGAGAACCTGGCACAGGCGAGCCGAGGGGTGACCTTTCCTACCGCCGTGCGCACGGTAAGCGAGAGGTCCCATGGCCTATGCCAAGGATAGCTCAAATGCCGCGGACCTGATGAAGCTCAGCCCGGACGGGCCTGCGACGCTACCCCAGCACACTAATATGTTTGCTAAACTGATCAATAAGAAGATTGATAAGTCTTCTACTAGGTTAAGTTAATCTTCTTATTGATCAGCCTCGCAAACACATTGCTTTCCTTGGGCAGCCGGCCCCGCGGCTCCTCTCCCCACCCGGAGCCCTGGTTGTCTGAGGCTATCAAGAAGAGAAATAGAACAACATTTTCTGCATTAAATGCTGCCGTTACATCAGGATCATCTCTGCCAGCAACAAATATTTCCTAGAGTAGAGGATTTATAACTGGTGGGCGCCTGACTAATTTTTCTGTGGGTTAGAATATTGATAATGATCTGGGCTCTTCCTCGCTCACAAGTCGCATGTAGATTTTAAAGTAATCGTAGTTATAAATGGAATGTAGTAACTGCATCTCCGGCAACAGTGCCCGGAGCAAAGATCCTTAAAAATAGGAGGACAAACAAAGCGAAAACAAAGTGTGCGCCCAGTCTTCCCATTTCACTCTTTTTCTTATTAAGGGAGGATTAAAAGTAGGGCGGGTGGACGGAGCCTGGCAGGCTGGACGGGAGCACCAGGGGAGCACACTGAGGGCCACAAACCCAACAAGAAGACTTACTGTGGGAGCTCACTGGGCTCAGGGCGCGGCTCCGGCTCAAGCCGCTTCACTTCCCATTACCTTGGCAAGTCACTCTGTGACCTTGGGCAGTGATCTGTGCTCCCAGATATTTTGAGAATGAATGACAGCAAGCTTCCAGAAAGCTCGATGGCAAAGAAAAGTTGAGGCTGAAAACATAAAGCACTGTGGTCGGACGGAAGAAGGGCAGGTTCAATGCCCAGGTGCTGTCAGAGCCCAGATATTGGGGGTCACCTGCCAGGCCGGGCGTGGTGGGAGGGACCTACAGGCAGGTGTCCAGAGGGTGCCACGGAATCACAAGGAAGCAATGGTGCTGGGGACTTTGAGCAGAAGCTTTAAAGGCTCTGGGAAGCTCTGGAAAGTATGGTGTCAGGTAAAGCCAGAGGAATGTGGTATTTCAGGAACTAGAGATCCAGGGGTTATGCCCCATGGCCAGAGAGCGGCACCAATAGCTTCCGAACACAAGAGACCCATCGTAGCCTCGGGGCAGACCAGCCAGTGAGGGGTCACTCACTGGGTCAACTGAGTCTGATGGCAGTGTGTGCGAGTGGACAGGCCACCTTGACGGAAAAAGATGACTTCCGGTAAGGGTTGTGTATTAGGGGAAATTATTGCATTTCACGTATAAGCAAGGCTGTTGTCTAAATGGGAATTGGGGGTCTCCAGGAAAATGCTTGATCAGCAAATGGGGGACAGTTTTTGACCTCCCCTCCCCCACCAACCTTCCTTGACTCCTCCACCTGGCACTTCTCCACTGGGACGGATCCGTGCCCTCCGTGGCCCCCCAGCCAGCTGATTTTGCTCTCCATCGCCCTACTGGCCCTACGGGTCTACACGCTACTCGTCATGTGGCCTTCTCTGAGCATCTGCATCATGAGCTCTCCAGTCAGTGTCTTTTTCGCCTGGGCGTCCCCCACCTTTTCACAGCACACACAGTGGTGGTCAGTATGTGCTGACTAAGATTTGAGTCAAGGTCAGACAGGCTCAGCCCAGATTCTTTCCTGGTTTTCTCCAATCTCTTTGTGGCCAACTTGACTTCAGCTTTCTATATTTGCTTTACTGAAACTGAGTATTGATAGCTTGATATTGATGGCGATTCTGTACGGGCTACTGTGCCTTCAGTCCACCTTTCATATTTTATACTAGAAATTCCTTAATCAAAAATTATGATTGGTGTATTATTGGCATCACCCATTCCTCAACTTGGTCATTCCTAAGGCCCAGGTGGGAAGAGGGCCACCATGTTCCACACACCACAAAGGAAGAGTGGGAAGTCTTGCTCAAGACTTGGGGGAAGGCAGCAGATTATAGAGGAAGCTGTACCCCCTGCTCTGTGCCCAGCGTGAGGTACTGAAGAGAAACAGATGAGTTCCTTGAGAGCGCAGCTCCACGCGGCTCCTCTGACCTTCATGGTCAGAGTCTTAGAACATCGAGAATAGAATCAACACAGGGAAGGTTCTGGAGCAGCACCACTGTGGCTTGTGCACAGGTTCCATCTCAGGTGGGTGAGACTTCACACTTTGGTTTATAGTCAAGGAGGGTGCCATGAATCAGAAATGCTTGCGATGTCTGGGACCATGTAATCAGAGTTCTAAAGTGGGAGACATCAAATTCAAAGCATTTGATGAAAGAGAGAGAGAGGTTCCCTTAGCTCTGCCTTATTCACCTTCGTGATGAATACAGATTCCTTTCAGCAGGGAAAATGCTCCACGTTATCAATTAGGATGGAAGCCAGAAGCAGTGGTTTAGGACAGAGCTGCTGGAACTTACCATTCACAGATGGAAGGATACGGCCGTTGCTTGAGGGCCCTCGCCGTGGATGAAGCTCTGCCGGCTTTCAAATTCCAGATACTTCCATTCTATTTCACTCAGTCTCCGTCGATGCAATGATCTTGTCTCACCCCAGGATCTGAATAAGCATGGCTCTGAGAACAAGGATGACTTCTGACCCTCACACCAGAGTAAAGAAAGGTGGACGTCAACAAGAGGGAGGATGGAAGGTGCTGTCGCTGCCTGAGTGGGTTTGAGCAACGTCTGCACGATGTTTGCCTTTCCCACCTCTGTGCAAGGAGCTGAGCTTCTTGTCTTGTCTTTCCCTGAAGACCCGCTGAAGCTCCCAGTTTCAGAGGAACATGTCCGACCAAAATGGCGCGGAGTGAGTTATTTAAAACCAGTCTTCGTGATAGATCCCTGACTTCTTTGCCATTCTTTTGAGTGACAGGCAGGTCTCTCTCTGCCTTTTATTTCTGCAAGTTAACCGAGGTTTCTGTACTTTTTGCTAAAAAGAAAAAAAAAATTCCTCTTCTTGGCACTCTGGGAAATCTTTCTGCACAACATTTGCAGCCTAGAGCTTGAGCATTAGTCCTTTTTACTCGTCTTTTGTGGAATATCAATACTTTATTCTGAATCTGAGATATCCCTGGTGAACCAAAAGTGAAAAAAAAATAAAAAGAAAGAAAGAAAAAAAAAAAGAAAGAAAAAAAAAACCTCTCCCTCTACTGTCAAGAGAAAAAGAATTCTGAATCTTTCCAGGGCAAATGTTGGATGTGATCCTCTTATTTTACGTTTGGATAAATTCCCACTTCAAGCAGAACTATTTTCCTTTGAAACCACTGTTATGCAGACACATACCAAAATCACTCAAAAGGAGTATTTTGCATGGGAATAATGTGATGTACTTAATGTATTCTGACAGTCACCAACATGCTGGACTCCAGATTCCTTTCATGTCTATGTGTTGTTCTTCCTATATATTGGCATTGGACACCTCTCCTTAATCAGTGCTTAATCTTAGATTTGTGGTTCTCTGCAAGGCTGACTTCCAACAACCCCCCCACCACGGGGACATGTGTCAAGTTCTGGAGATATTTTGGTTTGTCACATTGAGTAGGAGGGACAACCAACAACAGGTGGGTAGGTGCTACAGACGCTGCCCAACATCTTACAATGCACAAGATGGCCAGCTAAAACAAGGAAGTATCCAGCTCCAAATGTCCAGAGTGCCGAGGATGAGAAGTCCTGACTTCGCTAATAAGGCCAGCTCATCAAACAGCTCGTCAAAATATTCCATCTACTACAACTTACAGTTTCTAAGTTCATGTACGTGACTTTGGAATACCTGATAAACGTCACGTGTCTGCACCCCACATACCGTATTTTCTAATTTAGTCATCCAGATGGTGGATATGCAGCGTCCATTCCTGCAGCATTCCCTTGGGAGAGGTGGCTGAAGACAAATACACTCAACAACCACTAACCTGGTAGATGTGCCATGGACAATCCCCAGAGAGGGGGATGGAAACAGTAGCTTAAAGATATTCATAGGAAGTTCCAAATTAGAGATAGGCAGGAGATGGGAGGGATCCAGTGGGGAAACAAAAGGCTGAAAGTTCCGACACATTCATGTAACGATGACCGAAGACTATCTCCAAACCAGTCTCTAGAACAAAGACCGTGGAGGTGAGGATGCTGCTTCTGCAAAGAAAAAGGAGGAGGAGGGGGGGAGGACTGGACGAGGAGTGAGGGGGGAGGGGAGGGGAGAAGAGGAAGGATTTCATTGTGGATGATCCAAACAGAAAGAGACTGGTTAGGGGGGAAAAAATCAATGAAATTATGTTAAAAAAAAATGGAAAATGTGCCTAAAAAGGATTTGGATTATTGTTAAAGTTAATGAGCTAGGAAAAAACCTCAAAAGAATAACAAATAAATTTTGCTTTTCAGTCTAGAAGCAGTGTTAGGAAGAAAGACATGGCTTCACTTTGATTTGAACTCGCTGGCATCACAGCTCTGTGTAACGCATGCCTACAGAGGAGCAGTGACTCAGTCGGGTCTCCAGATGTAGAGAGGGATCTACATGCATGGTGTATAACTCTCTCTATATATCTACTATTTAGAAATGGGTCTGTTACACAGGACTGGTGAGTTCATACACAACATAAGCAAACAGATTCCATTTCTTACAAACACAGAGATTGTATGAAATAAACGCACAGTGTTTTTCAAGAACTGTGGTCATCATATGCTTGAGGCAGAAGGTTCTAGTGGTTAGCAGCAGAGAACCTTTGGAGGCTTCTAGTTTCATCTCCAGCTCTGTAACAAAAGACAGACCCTGCAAAGTCACAACATAAACACAAGCCCTTAACAGTGCATTCTCTCATTTCTGCTGCTGGAGCCATAAAATGTGGATATTCTTTATCTTTGTTTTTCTATTTTCCCAACAAAGGTAACTCTCCAGAAAAAGGTGGAACAGCTTTGGATGGATTTTTATCTCTGACATATGGTGACTGAGTCTATCTGTGCACATTCTCAGCTCTGAAAAGAAAAAAAAAAAACATGGTTATTCCTGTGCTTTCAGAATGAACAAGGGAAATGTAAGTCTATATGTGGTGGTTGAGTTGCAAGGGTGGCAGATGTCTTGGGTAAGCAGTTGGGGAGGGGGGTCGGGATGAGATGGTAGAGCAGAATTGATGGTGAATCTACACCAGCAGGGATGAGAGGATGGTCATTCCAGGATAGGGCAGAAAACTGATATAAGATCATGGAGGAAAAAGCGTTGAGAAATGCTGGGCAGTAGGCATGATCTTGAGCACCTGGAGCATGGAGTCCTTAGACAGAAATAATGAGGTGCAGTCTTTTGGGATCTTAAAATGAAATACTTCACTCACTTCACTTCACTCAGGTTGAGAAGATTTTATTTCTTTCCTGGACACACTGGGAAATAAGAGAGTGAAAGTTCACAATCAGATCTGAGCCCTAAAAAGTGGATTTTGGTGGTTTTCTCTACATGAAGGAGGGGAGTACATGGGCTGTGGGTAAGAAGTCCCTGTGCTTCTCAGTGTGAGGATCCCAGAGGTCCTGAGGGTCATGGATGCCAATACCAGAAGTTTTAAAATAAATTAACAAGATTAACCAGTTGGTGGCATAATGGCTATGTCTGCGCGCGGAAAAAGTCCGGCATCGATGAGGTGACAGGTGCTGGTGACACCACAGGGCCAGGATTAAGAATACAGGGGAGCAGGTGCTGGGGGTGTGGGTAGGGCAGGAGAGGCTGTGGGTGGTGTGGAAAGTGTGGATTGTGGATTGCCGCTGGCTGTGGAAAGTGGGGAGGCCATCAGTCCGCTGACTGATGGCACCTTGACATTAGCAAAGCACAGAACTGCCACACTCCCTGGCTCCAAGAATCCTCAGCCATGCTATATTCTGGAGGCACGATGCTCCAGCCTTGGATGGCCCGGGAAGGACTCCCTACTAGCAGTTTCAATGAGGTTGTAAATCAGTGCAAGCAGCTACCTGCATTAAAAAATATCCCTCCTACTTTTGCTTGACAGATGGAGATCAGTATCAGACCACAGCTACAAACCTCCAGTCTTCACCACAACTGTCTGGACTCCTGTCTCCATCCTTCACTTTACTTTAGCTGAACACACACAGTCACATAATAAACTTCAGGACTGAGGTGGGAATTCCTGACCTGTTTAGACACACCTTGACCTCTCAGCTTGGAGAGCTTCCTCTTCCAACATTTGCCCAGGTAGGTCGGCTGGGCTTTGGCCAGTTGACCTATGGGAATTCAAGCAAGCCTTTCAGAAAAATTCTTCCCCGGGATATTTGTTTCCACCAGCACATTCCCACCACCCTCCTCCTTTTCACGTGTCTCCCCGGGTCTCTTTCCTTCAGTATCTTTCGAGGAGCATTGATCGAAATGTCTCTACAAAGACGTGATGCTGTAGGGTGACATCCATGGTAAGCTCAAGGGCCAGCACTGTGCATTCCCAAGGAGGACAGCCAGATAGCAGAGGTAGTGGTGACTCTAAACCAAGTCAGGCAGAGGGGGTACTTCTATATTCCGGACCAGCCAACTCAGAAGGCTTCCTCTGCATTTCCTCACCACTCCTGCTTCCTCCTGCCAGACCACCTCAGAGTATTGGTTTCTGCCCATCTGTCCTCAAAAGCAGGAGATCATTGAGACTGGGAACACAGCCTCGACCCTTTTCATTTCCCCAGAAAACATGGCTTAGTGACTATGCTGACTTGCCTCTGTCATTTGAAAGCTCCCTTCCCTTCCCTCCTGCTCTCAGCCTCCTCCACACATCCAAGTGTCCAGAGGCAAACAACTTCATACCTCCTGATCTAACTGCTGCTTTTGCCACATCCCCATTAATCTAAGTAGTTGCCTCATGAAATCACAGACTATTTGACCTAGGGAAATATTTATCCAGACCTCATTATGCATGGCTACCCCATATACAAAATAAAAAGGCAGCTGCTCTTATCATATGAGGAGAGGGTCCCAAGTTCTTAGACCCCTCCCCTAGTCACCTCCAAAGAAAATCAGTTCTGTGAGCTGTAGATTCAAGCCCTCCCACCTAAGCCAGTCTCATTTTACAAATGAGAAAACAAGGACCACTATATGCCAATAGCATTCTCTATACATCTAAGTCTCTGAGCTGCTTCTCTGTCCATGCCACAGTAAACATGCATATCTTATAAATACACGTGGAAAAATGTCTCAATTAGTTTCATGAACAGACCACTGGCAAGTTAGTAAAGGATGTGACTCAGAGCTTTGTATCCATCCTGTGACTTGGCTGCAGCACAGAGGATGTGTTATAATATTGACTGGCACCAGCTAATAAACAGCATTACAGAAATAATGCAACCATAATAAATGAGATTGGAGTCAGACCAAGAGACTTTGGAAATAAATACTTTAGTAATTATGGTCCTATCTATAAATATAATGGACAAGGCAGAGAAGCAATTTCTAATTTGTGATATTGCTATGATTTATACATGAAACCACAAGCAATAAATCCAAGGAAATTATGTAAACTATGAAATCTTGCTCACAATATGGTGTTAGTTTTACATTTAAACATTATAAAAATAAATTGTGTAAATTTCCGGGGTGGGGTGGGGTGGGGAGACAGAATAGGTAAGATATGACAGGGATCTTAGTGAATTATACATACGTAATGGGATATTAAAAAGCACTGTTGTATAAATAAAACATGATTGCATTATTCTCTTTGCCATCCCAGTTAAATAAAATTGGAACTAAGACTTATTCTCCAGGAGAGCCAAACTCAAACACCTGCTGAAGTTGAGGGCTGCTTGGTTTCCTGGATCTGCACGTCAGTGCATGGCTGGTGTTTGGAGGATGATCAGGAAGTGCTGGCCTTGGCCTTCTGCTGATACATCTATTCCAGGAACACACTGGATATCTTGCAGTAATGAAGACCATACTAAGGCAGAATCAGCAAGGTCACAAGCATCCCCAACAAGAATACCCACTGAGAATGGAAAGATCAAGAGCTATTACAGGATGAGAGGAGAAGATGGCTTGGCTCACACCTGCTATGATCTCAGTAACATAATTTAGGTGGCCTACTATGGCCAAGATAAAGCTGGCCAGTCTCCCAATTCTTCTCTGAATACAAACTCATTGATTAATCTCGATCCACATCCATAACGTCTTACTCAAGCTTATCAAGTTCCAAATGTGACAAGTGCAGGCAGGTTTCAATCTGCAGGTATAGCACTGTTGCTGCATTCTGCCTTGGGTCTGTCTGTCCACAAAGCATGTCTACCTGGGTGTCCACCCCATCCAACACAACACCCCCACCCTCACTTTCCAGAAAGTAGCCATGTTTCTGAATGATGCTTTATATTCCTTCCAGGTATGCAAGTTATTTGGTTTATTAAAATCTTGGCACTCAAACCAATTAACCTGTTGAGTTTTCCAAAATGTGCCACAGCTAAATTTTAAGTGCTTCTCACCTGGAAGTCAAGAGAGTGTCCTCACTGACCTCACCAATCATACTATCTTCCACCTCAATCCATACTAAGCAGGTCTAACGGGCCAGGACTTACATGTAAGTAACACGTGTGAATTCTGTGATGTTCTCTGGAGCCAAGAGTGTCTCAGTCTGGTTCTTGAAGATATAAACATTTTATACAATATGTTTTCTTCCCATAAGCCAACTATTTCATCTTCTACTCAAACGCAGAAATCTATAACATGAAAGAAAACTAGCCATGTTGGTCTCTCCAAAAGAGAGAATTTCTGTACATTGTACTTTATTGGTGAATGAAGAACTTTTAAAGCAAAACCTGAGCAGTGCACCATTTTACCTGACACACTGAATTTAGTACCTGAGTTACATGTGGGAACAAATAGCCCAGTGAATTCAGTAAAGCACACAGTTGAATATGGTTTTCTGCCTCAGAGCATTCACATGTGCCAGCAGAGAAAGACTCTTACAACCTACCTCTTCAAAAATGTTAATTTCCTTCTACGTCTCTGCTTAAACTTTATTTCACCACAGGATTCCATGATTTGGTCCATTCTGTTCCCTCCATCTAGAAGGTTCTTCTCTTACCTGCCCTATCCTCACATATGTTACCTGATCTCTCAAATGTCGCCAATACTCTCTTAACCATAAACTCTCCTTTCACTCCTGTTTGAAGATCTGTGGGATTTTGTATTTTTCTAGAGTATCATACTCTGCTTCCACTAAGAGCATTTCTATTCAGTTTCCACATCTTCATGAGCTAAAACCAGCTTATGAAGGAGATGGTGAGTTGGATGGTTGCTGGGTGAGACAGGAAGGGGGTACTGATTGAGCAGGTGTTAGCCACAGGAGTCAGGGTAAGGGAGGTAGAAGAAGTACTGAAAGTAGACACCCAGCCATGAAATCCAGAGGAAGCACAAGACACAGAAACAGGAATGAGCCAAGATCCAGAGTTGGCTGAGACCAGGAATGGAATGGAAAACAAGGACACAAAGAAGGTTATGAAGCAAAAGGCCTTCTGAGACCATATCTTAAGGTTTGCCGTGTGATTTTTTAAATTCGTTTCTGAGATTGTGGAACACGAGTGGGTCATCCTGCTTTACAGTCATGGTCAAGCTGGGAATGTCTCTCTTTTTTCCCTTAATGTTGCAATAGCCCACAAGCTTTGCAAAGGTGAAAACTCTGCTTCAGGTGCATAGATATGTAGTGGTACCTCACCGTTATTTTGCAAGAATTTATAGATAAACTCCACATTGTTCAATAACTGGTATATTTTGTGAGGACTCGTCTATGTATTCAGTACAATTTTATTTTTTCTACCAACCTGGGTCTGTAAGAAACCTCCCATGTTTCTAGATGGATTGTAGTGGGTCATAAAAGCCTGTATTTCATGATAACAATAAAAAATAATGAGATAAATGTGAAAAATCATACTTTAAAGTATTTGAGAACCATGAGCCCACTAAGGATGAAATGAACCACATCCCAGAGAGTGAGGGAACTGCCCTCAGTGATTTGATACAGACTTGTCTCTTTTCTCTTAGAAGCCACGAAGCCCGGCCAATGCAAAGGACTATGTTGGGGTGAAAAGAAACCACAAGAAAGGAGTAGATAGAGGAAGTTTTGGAGTTTACCCAGGGCTGAGGATTCTTCACTTTCCCAACAGCAAATCTCATAATTGGCAGGGTATTGGACAGACTACTCTGAGAATGCCACCTTAGTAGAGGCATTCACTTAACATTCGAGAAAAAGCTTCTCTGGAAACACCTTGTCAAGGCCTCAAAAAGAACCAAGTGGTTTTATACTTAAGCATAGACCAGAGGCAAACCCAACACCATTTGGAGAAGTAAAACATAATCTGGCAATAAAAAAGAAATAAATCACAATATCTGATACTCAATAGTTAAATGCCAAACATACAAAGAAATAGGAAAAAAATGACTGCTAGGTAGGGGAATAATTAATTAAAAAATCAGAATGATAATATGATGGAAGAAAAAGACTTTGAAATGGCTATGAAAAATATGATCATAGAAGTTAAATGTATATGTGTTACATATATATTGATATAGTTATATTATACTTACTATATACAGACAGAGCAACAGAATGTCCACAAAAGGCATATGGAACTGCTGTATATGGAAAAATATTTGAATGAGAAATACCTTGTGTTGGATATGTGATTGTATAAATAACACACACATCATATTTATCATATATTCATATTATATGATCATGTAATTACATATTAATTGTGTATCATTATATACTATAATATATATAATCTCAGAAATAAGAAACAAACAAAAGTCCTTGAAGAGTACTTTTATATGAAGTACAAATACTTCACATAAAAATATATGAAGTACATATAATAAAAGTATAAATATGAAGAACAGATATTAAAATCATATTATATTATTATATAATTATTTATTAATTGCATTTATTACTACATATTATAATATATATAATCTCAGAAATAAGAAACAAATAAAGTATTTGAAAATATGGTGGTCAAAAATTTCTAAATTTGATGAGGTCCATGAATCCACTGATTCAGCAAGTTTTATAAATCCAGAAGAAAAAAAAAAAAAGGAAACCACACTACAGAATATCATAATCAAAATTCTGGAAAAGTAATAGGGAAAAATTGGTAAAACCAGCTATAGAAAGGAAAAAGTTACACTACATAAAGAGGGGCAAATATAAAGGAAACAGCAGAATTTCTTCAGACACCATGCATGCCAGGAAGAGTTAAACTATCTTTTGGTACCAAAAGTTGGGTGGGGGGGCTGTCAACTGAAAATTCTTTACCCAGTAAAAATATCTTTCATGACTAAAAGAGAACTACAGACTGATTAGATAAGCAGAAGGTGAGTGTTCTTAGGAGCAGCAGACAGGCACAACAAAAGTATTGAAAGAATTTGCTTAGGCAGAAGGAAAAGGATTTCAGGTAGAAATTTCAATCTATATAAAGTAATAAGGGCACCAGAAATGATAAACACATCTATAAATATATAAGACATTCACTCTTATATTTTAATAGATTTAGAAGATAATTAAGTGTTCATAAAAAGTAAAAACAGTGTATTGTGGGTTTTATACTATATGTAGAATTAAAATGTGTGATAAAAACAGCATGAAGAACAGAGGATGTAGGTATCCTATTATGAGGTCAATCAATTGGAACTACTTGATATTTATAGCATTCCTCTTCAAGCAACAGTAGAATATACATTCTTTTCAAATGCATATTTTACATTCACTAAGATAGACCGTATTCTTAGAAGGCAAAATAAGACAAAATTTAATAGGGCAGAAATGAAGCAAAGTATATGCTCTGACCACAATGAAATTAAGCCAGAAATAATTAACAGAAATATATTTGGAAAAATCCATAAATATTTGGAAATGAAACAGCTTACATCAATATGAATGTAGGTCAAAAGTGAAAATTTTACACTTGCATGGAGCACTGGGTATGCTGAAAAAATAATGAATACTGTTATGCTGAAAATAAATTAATTAAAAAAATTGTCCTAAAAAAAAAAGTGGAAATTTTTAAAAAGTCTTAATCTGAATAAAAATGAAAAAGCAGGGGCACCTGGGTGGCTCAGTCAGTTGAGCATCTGATTTGATTTCTGCTCAGGTCATGATCTCAGGATCATGAGACTGAGCTCCATGTCAGGCTCTGTGTTGGTTATGGAATCTGCTTGGGATTCTCTCTCTCCAGGCCACCTGGTGTCTCAGTCAGTTGGGTGGCTGCCTTTGACTCTGGTCATGATCTGGGTCCTGGGATTAGACCCTGCATCTGGCTCCCTGCTCAGTGGGAGTCTGCTTCTTCTCCTACTCCCACAGCTTATGCTCTCCCTCTCTCTCTCTCTCTGTGAAATGGACAGGTAGGTAAAACCATTAAAAAAAATTATCTCTCCCTCTGCCCGTCCCCCTACTCTCATGTTCTCTTTCTATAAAAAAAAGAAAGAAAAGAGAAAGAAAGAAAGAAAGAGAATGAATCATGTCAAATTTGTGGAACACATGCCTTCTAATGCTTATATTAAAAAATGGAAAATGCATAAAATTAGTGACTTTAGTATCTACCCTAAATATCTTGGAAACAACAACAATAAAAACAGCAAGTGATACCTAATGTAAGCAGAAGAAAAATATAATAATAAAGATGAGAGCAGAAATTAATGAAATAGAAAGCATAATTAGAAACAAATCAATGGAATAAAAATTTCATTATATGAAAATATCAATAAAATTTTGGTAAACCTTTGGCCCAGCTGAAAAGGAAAACAATAGGGAGGATACAAATCACTAATATCAGAAATGAAAGAGAAGATATCATTATAGATGCTACAGAAAAATAAAAGTATGTTAGGGAATATTAAGAACAAATTTGTGCTTGTTAATATGACAAACAAACAGAAATGAAGAAATTCCTCAAAGAAAAGACAAATTTCCTCAAGAAAATACAGTACATGAATAGCCCTATAATAAATAAAGAAATTGAATATGTATTTTAAAACCTTTCCATAGATTAAAAATTCATGTTCAGATGGTTAGAATAATGAATTACATCAAACATTAAAGGGAAAAAATAATACCAATCCAACACAAACACTTCCAGAAAATAAAATAGATGGAAATACTTCCTGACACATTTTATGAAGCTAGTATGACCAAGACACCAAAAGCAAGCAAAGATATTAGAAGAAATAAA
Source organism: Neogale vison (assembly GCF_020171115.1). Lineage (NCBI taxonomy): Eukaryota > Metazoa > Chordata > Mammalia > Carnivora > Mustelidae > Neogale > Neogale vison. The sequence continues at coordinate 314,786,091 of NC_058091.1, read as the reverse complement.
CCATATACTAAAAGTCTTACCAAAACTTTTAACTGATTCCAGAAATATATAAAAAAGACAATACTTTGTAACCAAGTGGAGCTTACCTCAGAAAGTCCATGCTGTATTAACATTTGAACATCAATTAATGTAATTAACTATATTAACAGACCAAAAAAAATTTAAATCTTATATGATGTTCACCTCAATAAATGCAGAAGAGAGTTTGACAAAATTCAACATGAAGTTATGATTTTTTTTAAAAAGAAGCTCACAGAAACCTGAAAACAGAAGATAATTTCCTCATACTGACAAAAATATCTCAGAAAACTTAGAAGGGAATTTCTTCAGCCCCCTCAAAAAAAGCATCTATGAAAACCTATAAGAAATGTCATAAATCTTAGTGAAAGATAATATTTTTCACCCTTAGGTGAAACAAGACAAAACTCTTTGCTCTTATCATGTCTTACTCAGTATTACATTAGAGATGCTAGCCAGTCAAAAAGGCAAGAAAAAGAAATAAAGGCATGCAGATCAGAAAGTAAGAAATAAAAGTGTCTTCACAGACACTATAATGATTTCTATAATATTCCTAAGGAATTTACAAAAAAAAAAACCTACTAGAATTAATATATGAGTTTATCAAGTTGTTAGGAGAAAGGTCAGTATTTAAAAATCAATTATATTTTTATATACAAAGAGTAAACATTTAGAAATGAAAAGTTTTGAAAGTACCATTTACAATAACAAAGTATGAAATGCTTTAAAGAATTAACAAAATAAGTACAAGACTCAACATTGTTAATATATATATATCCTTGATAAGTTGGTCTATATTTTAATGTAATCCCCCTCCCAAATCTTAGCAAACTCTTTTTGTAGAAATCAACACACTGATTTTAAAATTTATGTAGAAAGCAAAGGATCAAGGATAAGCCAATCAATATTGAAAATTAAGAACAAATTTGGAGGACTTACAACACAATATTTCAAGTATAATCATAAAGTTAGTAACTGAGACAATAGGGAGACATAGAGTAATGGAACTTACTAAAGAGTTTGTATAGAAAAATGAAACTCAACCATCCGCTCACAGCATACACAAAGATAAACTCAAAGTGGATGAAAGACCTCAACATGAGGCAGGAATCTATCAAAATTCTAGAGGAGAACACAGGCCGTAACCTCTTCGACATCAGCCACAGCAACTTCTTTCAAAACATGTCTCCAAAGGCAAAGGAAACAAAAGCAAAAATGAACTTTAGGGACTTCATCAAGATAAGAAGCTTCTGTACAGCAAAGGAAACAGTCAACAAAACAAAGAGGCAGCCCATGGAATGGGAGAATATATTCACAAATGACACTACAGACAAAGGGCCGATATCCTAGATCTATAAAGAACTCCTCAAATTCAACTCCCAAAAAACAGATAATCATGTCAAAAAATGGGCAGAAGACATGAACAGACACTTTTTCAAAGAAGACATACAAATGGCTAACAGGCACATAAAAAAAAAAAAAAAAAGAAGTTCTTCATCACTAGCCTCAGGGAAATTCAATCAGAACCACATTGAGATACCACCTTACACCAGTCAGAATGGCCAAAAACAACAGCACAGTAAACAACAAATGTTGGAGAGGCTGTGGAGAAAGGGGAACTCTCTTACACTGTTGGTGGGAATTCAGGTTGGTGCAGCCACTTTGGAAGAGTCCAGAAATAATTTACATATATCTGGTAAATCAGTTTTTGACAAAGATGTCAATATAATTTAGTGGAGAAATGACATTCTCTTCAACATATGGTCTTCAAAAAACTGAGTAACCATGTGGGAAACATAAACATCATCTCCTCAAAACATTCACAAAATTAATCATAAATGAATGAGGTACCTAAATATAAGAACTAAACTATGAAAATTTTAGAAGAATACATAGGAGAAAATCTTTATGACTTTGTGTTAGGCAAACATAAACCATAAAGGAAAAAGTTCATCAAAAGTAAAACCATTTTTTTTTTGCTTGTAGAAAGGCACCTCTACGAAAATCAAAAGGGAAGATATATACTAGAATAATCTTTCAAGATGTACATCTGATAAAAGACTTGTATTCAGAAAACATTTAAAATATATCATATTAAAATAAGACAAATAAACTAGTTTGTAAAAGGTCAAACATTCTGGACAGATATATAAAAAATACGTAAGAATTGGAAGTAATTACATAGGGGCACCTGGGTGGGTCAGTAGGTTTTAACCTACTCTGCCTTCAGCTCAGGTCATGATCCCAGGGTCCTGGGATCAAGCCCTGCATGGGGCTCTCTGCTCAGCAGGGAGTCTGCTTCCCCCTCTCTCTCTGCCTGCCTCTCTGCCTACTTGTGATCTGTCAAATAAATAAATAAAATCTTAAAAAAAAAGAAAAAGAAAGTAATCACAAAAAAGATGTTCATTATCTTTAGTTATTCAATAAATGCCAACTAAAACCACAATCAGATACTGCTCTTCATTCTCTAGAGTGAGGAAATAGAAAAAAAAAAAGACAATATCAAGTGTTGGTACAGATAAAAAGCAGCTATAATTATCATAAATTTCTGATAGAGATGTAAAATGGTATAATCCCTTTGGAAAATAGTTTTCTTTTTTTTTTTTAAATAAAATTTGGTTTTGACGTCTACCCAGTGGCCAAGCAATTCCACTTCAAAACATTTATCCAAGAAAGAAAAAGGTATATTCTGATAAAAAAATTTATTTCTGAATGTTCATAGCAACCCTATTCATAATGCCCCCAAATTGAAACCAACTCAATGTTATTTAACTGGTGAATAGATGAACAGATTGTGGTTACCTATACAACAAAATACTAGTCAACAAAAAATAAATAGAGCATTGTTACCCACCACAACATGGAGAAGTCTCACAAACTTCCTGCTCAAGGAGAGAGATTGTGTGAAATTTCAGAGAAAACTATGCTGACAAAAAGTCAATCAGTAGTGGAGGAATAAAAGGAAATCCAATGACACAAAGCTACAAGAAAGGGGTGATGGGAGAATTATGTATCATGAATTTACTTAAAATTGGTAAGTTTCATTGACTTTATATTATTCCTCAACAAAACTGATTGAGATTTTAAAAAGGTAAAATAATATGCTTTTAGGCAAACATGGAGTGAATTCATCCCTGGCATACCTAAATTATAATAAATGCTAAGAAATAAAAAGTTCTTCTGGATGAAGAAAGATGATTATAGGTGATTCTAGAACCTCAGAATGAATAGAACTGGAAGGAACAAATACATGTGTACGTGTAAAAAAGTGTTGAGCTTTTTATTCAAAAGTAATCCTGTTTTGTGGGTGGCTGATACATGTGCAAAAATACATGATAAGAGTAAAAAAAAAAAAGAGGAGGCATGGGTAAGTAATGTTAAACTGCTGAAAAGTCCTTAAATTGTTAAGGATGTTATAGTAGCAAAAACCTAATTAGGCTGGAATAACTTAGGGATGACTACTGAAATCTCCAGGGCAACCCCTAAAAAAGAAATATCAGACTGTGTAATTTACAGACAATAGAGGGGAAGAAATGAAGCAAATATATTAGATTAAACTGAAATAACAAAAAAAGCAATAAAGAGACAAAGAGTAAAACTAGAAAACAATTTGGCTATTGTTGATAATGCTGCTATAACCATCAGGGCACTTGTATCCCTTTGAATTAGTGATTTTGTACCCTTTGGGTCAAAACCTAGTAGTGAAATTGCTGGATCGTAGGGTAGTTCTATTTTTAACTTTTTGAGGAAACTCCACAATGATTCCTTTAATTTTAATTTTTTTCACAATGATTACTTTTAATACGAATGAACTAAATTCTATTTTAAAAAAGAAGAATAAAGTGTTGGCTTGAAAAAAGAGAAACAAGATGATAAAATCTAAAGTTCCATTTACTATAGCACCAAGAACCATAAGATACCTGGGAATAAACCTAACCAAAGAGGTAAAGGATCTGTACTTGAGGAACTACAGAACACTCATGAAAGAAATTGAAGAAGACACAAAAAGATGGAAGACCATTCCATGCTCTTGGATCGGAAGAATAAACATTGTTAAAATGTCTATACTGCCTAGAGCAATCTATACTTTTAATGCCATTCCGATCAAAATTCCACCGGTATTCTTCAAAGAGCTGGAGCAAATAATCCTAAAATTTGTATGGAATCAGAAGAGACCCCGAATTGCTAAGGAAATGTTGAAAAACAAAAATAAAGCTGGGAGCATCACGTTACCTGATTTCAAGCTTTATTACAAAGCTGTGATCACCAAGACAGCATGGTACTGGCATAAAAACAGACACATAGACCAGTGAAACAGAGTAGAGAGCCCAGATATGGACCTTCAACTCTATGGTCAATTAATCTTCGACAAAGCAGGAAAAAATATAGAGTGGAAAAAAGACAGTCTCTTCAATAAATGGTGCTGGGAAAACTGGACAGCTATATGTAGAAGAATGAAACTCGACCATTCTCTTACACCGTACACAAAGATAAACTCAAAATGGATAAAAGACCTCAACATGAGACAGGAATCCATCAGAATCCTAGAGGAGAACATAGGCAGTAATCTCTTCGATATCAGCCACAGCAACTTCTTACAAGATACGTCTCCAAAGGCAAAGGAAACAAAAGCGAAAATAAACTTTTGGGACTTCATTAAAATTTTAATCTTAAAAGAAAAGGGGGACACTGGGTGGCTCAGACCGTTAGGCATCTGAGTCTTGATTTGGGCTCAGGTCATGATCTCAGGATTGTGGGATTGAGCCCTAAGTCAGGCTCTTCACACCGCTCAGAGTTCGTTTGTCCTTCTGTTCGCACACTCTCTCTCACTCTTTCTAAAATAAATAAATAAAATCTTTCTTAAAAACGAGAAGCAAGGTGCAAATATATCAAATACTCTCTATATACAAGAATGCAGTTGGGTTGACATCGAATGATGGGAGAAGATACATCATGTGCATTGAGCAAAGTAAAGACGTCTGGTGCCCCAAGAAGAGAGGGAGGAGATTTCATGAAACGCTCACTGATAGAGACAAATAGACGTGTGTCCAGAGGGCAGTCATCAGGCCAAACAGGAAGACATGGCAATCATAAATTCCTACTTTCCTGAGAGCATGGCTCCCAATTTTATTTTTAATACAAAAGCCAACAGAACTAAAGGAGAGAAAGAAAAACACCCGACCCTGACTGGGATTGTAACCCTTCTAACTCATTAAAAAACAAGGGAAACAAAAATGGAGAGCTCAGAGTATCACAGTGAAATAAAAGGCCTGCCCTTCTGCACTGTAAGCTGAACAACTACAGGGGAAACATCCTTTTTAAGTACACATGGCAAGATGATCCTAAATCAAACGTGATATCAAATTGATATCAAAAACATTGATATCAAAATGATTATGAATTTATGTTAGCAGAACATAAGTTTCACTATAAAGCTACAGAAACCAAGACAGGGGATCATTGTCCAGAGATAGACAAATACATCATTAGCACAGAAAAGCAGAAGTCCAGAAATAGACACATACACATGCAAATCACCTAATTTACAGATAACGTTTGATGATGATGATGATGATAAATAAAGTATCACTGCAATTCACTGAGGTTTAAAAGATACTCTTCTCAGCTCAAAGTGCTAGGTCTGTTATGTATTCATGGGCGGGGTGTCTCCTTCCTCACACAATATATAAACTCATGAAAGGAATTGAGGAAGACATAAAGAAATAGAAAAATGTTCCATGCTCATGGATTGGAAGAGTAAATATTATGAAAATTTCTATGCTACCTAAATCATTTTACACATTTAATGCAATCCCTACCAAAATATCTTTTTTTTTCAAAGAAACGGAAAAAATAACCCTAAAATTTATATGGGACCAGAAAAGACTCTGAATAGCCAGAGGACTGTTGAAAAAGAAAACCAAAGTTGGCCACATCAGAAATGAGACTTCAACAGATGAATGGATAAAGATGTGGTATATTTATATAATGGAATACTATGCAGCCATCAAAAAAAGAATTTTTGCCATTTTCAATGACATGGATGGAACTAGAGGGTATTATGCTAAGTGAAAGAAGTCAATCAGAGAAAGACAATTATATGATCTCTCTGATATAAGGAAGTTGAGATGAAGGGCTGGGGGTCGTGGGGGTAGGGAGGGAAAAAATGAAACGAAATGGGATCAGGAGAGAGACAAATCATAAGAGACTCTTAATCTCAGGAAACAAACTGAGGGTTGCTGGCGGGGGGTGGAGGGATAGGGTGGCTGAGTTATGGACATCGGGGAGGGTATGTGCTACAGTAATTGCTATGAAATGTGTTAGACTGATAATTTACAGACTCGTACCCCTGGGGCCAATAATGCCTTACTTAGATGGTTAATAAAAACAAAACAAAAAGTGTTATGGTTCTTCTTTTAAAAATGAAAAGCAAGATGTCAATGTCAGTTGTCATAAACCCTCAATATACTTTGTCTTATGTGGATACAGAGACAATTTTTAAAATCCACAAGAATTTGATAGGATTCCTAGAAAACATTGCTTGCATTTGAAGCTTCTTCAGACCTCAGATTTGGGTGCATAGGAAGGCATAGCCACTAATATTGACTTCCTTGATTTTTTATAAATGTTTTGGATAAGCAGTAGACGTTAAAGTGGTAAGTGGGCATTTCCTTTAGAACATTTTGTGGTTGTCTGTCACTTCTGTTTATTTCCCACCAAAGCTTGTTTTGTTATCACTGCTGCTTGTTCCTTGGAAATCTCGAAATCGCATAGCAAGATAACAGCGTGAAATGTATTTAATGTGTCTTTATGATCTTAAGATCCAAGTAGCACACTTAGCTTTCAAATCCTGTTGCCAAAGTTGAGTGAACTCTGAATGTCTGTGATTGAGACAGCGCGTTTCCACCTTCACTTTCCCATATGATGGACAGAAGATGTATCAGCACAATCTCCCACGGGGCTCTTAATACCCTCCCCCATGTACGACCTCCTCTTCCTTTCCTGATTATCAACTTTGCTTATGCACAGGGTTCTCTATAAAACCAGATGGCTAACATTTGTCTTTAATATTTCTGGACAAGAATGGGAAGGATGTTTCCTGCTTATTATAAGTGTGAAAACCACTGTTTGTCCTGGGTCATGCTCCTGGGAACCACAGTTAGTAATCATATGGGTGTTTCTGTGTGTGTTTGTGTGTGCTTGTGCTGAGAGAAGAGTTGACTGTGACTCAGAGTAAAGCCAGTTCTCTATGCTCCCACCCCCAGCACGTGTTCTGGCAGGGCTGCCCTCATCCTTCCCACCCGTGTTATATCCCCAACTGGGATGGTGGGCCATGACTTTTCAGAGGCACCTCCTCATTCCTCATGCAACTTATTATCTCCTTAAAACATGTAAGGCTTCCCACAGATAGGGCTTTATGAAATGCCAGATATGAGAAATTTAGATTACCCTACTGTTCTAGGGTCCCATTCTTACAGGACTTGCTTGGGGAAATTTGGGAAAAGCACTAGTTTGAAAGCCATCATCTCCTTTTCTTAATGTGTGGTGTTGAGAATTATTACATTGCTTCTGTGAGTTTCAGAGTCCTCATCTATAAAATGGGAATAATTATACAAATGGCATGTTTGCTTCTAAATTAGAGGTGGTCGCACGTGAAGCAGGTGCCATGGACCCTGACCAAAGTGAATATGTGCTGACTGTGGCTGGGGCTATGTCTCTCATGATTAACTCTGCTGGAGCAGGAGCCATGTCCCAAAGAACGACTAAAGTAGACTTTTATAAGTCCCTTCTTGGTAATGGCTCAGTGTCCTGGAAAAGAGACAGAGCTTATCAATCTCACATGTGGTGGGAAAGGACTTATCCCTACAACACTACTTTCTTCATTTAGTCTTAGAATTTTAACGGTCCCTGCGAGGTGCTCACGGCAGATCCATACCTCCTACTTGTCTTTCATCTCTCTGAGCACAGTAAGTGTCTTGTCTTCCATCTTCTCACCCAATATCCCCCAACCTCATTATACTCAAGATGAATAAAACCAGATTGGTATCAGGACCTCCCAGTGGCTCACCCTCCTCATTTCCCCATTATCTGTTGGAGGAGTCTATGCAAACTTTGAATAAGGTGTACCCTGTGTCTTTTCCCTACCCAAATCCAGACTTCCTGGGTCTATCAGTCACTCATTCATAAGTCTCTCCATGCTCCCCACTCTGTGGGTGCATCTCTGTTCCAGGCGTTCTTCAGGTTGCCTGGACCCCGAAAACTCCTTCTTGTCCAGTTGTCTGTTTTTGGTCTTACTCCTCTCAAAGCTCAGATGTCTCTCGGTCCTGCCCCAAGCAAGGACCGCACTGGCCCTTACTATTAGCTTGGCCATGCTCCTCACTTTTACAGCCACAGACTCACAGCTCCCACACAGGGAGAAGTGAGGCTTTTCAGGAGACTTTCACAGATTTGTTGAAACTAGTCCTCATAGTTCAGTGTTGTTCTAAGCATCAGGGTCCATTCCTGTGTAGGAACTGACCATAATGCAGCTAAAAGAATCAATCTAATCAGAATGTGAATAAATTCAGTAAATGAAAAAGAAATGTCTACAAGGGCACAACTTTCCAAATTCACATAGCTGCTGTTGATGAGCCACAAGATAGATATTTAGTTAAGAAAGGTCTACAGCATATTTGTAGGGTAGGACTTGGAAGGGTCCAAGTTTGCACAGTCCTGTAAGGTGATAGGATTTCACTGGAAACCTGAGGTCCCTCTTCCTCGCTGACTCACCAGGACAGGAGACCAGGCACTTAGCTGTGCTCTGCCTCAGCTTCTTTGTCTAGTAAAGTAAGGATTTAGGGCTAGAATTAATCTCTGAGAGGTTTTCCATTTACTTATTTTGAATCAAATACTTGATCTGGGGTCTGTGATTCTGCCCCCTCAAACTCAGGAGACATGTGTAATGACACTTCATTCCTACTTAGATTAAATATATTCACTCAACAGTAAAATAGCGGGAAGAGTCATTTACACATGCAACAGAACTGCCATGTTGGCTGCTCATATACACATCAAAGATTGCCCTTTGCCTTCCCATGAATGGCGCACATTGTTTTTCAGACTGTAATTGTCTGCTTGAGATTCAACAAGAGCAAGAGTGACCCTAGTAGTCCACAGTCCTGTGCTGACTCCAGTAGGGGCACACACCAGGATATTGGATGTTGAATGAGGTCCAGGAAATGAGAAGGCTCCCTAAAGTGTGTGTTTACAGGTGGGCTGTCCTCAGGTAAGTGTGAATGATGCTGGTGGATCCTGGAGCACAAATGTGGCTGAATCGACGTGGAACCCCCACCTGGGTTCACAGAGAGCAGCTGCTGTGGCCATCATGTCTTCCCCAACACTGAGCATCTTGGTCTTTGCGGGGGGCGGGGGGACATGACATAGCACCACAGGCTGGGAGGCTCATTTTTGGTGAGTCCTTTCTTCATGGCTTGCAGACAGCCATCCTCTCCGTGTCCTCCCACTGTGAAGAGAGACAGCTCTGGCGTCTCTTCCTCCTTTGTAAGAGTGCTAGTCCCAGAGGATCAGGAATCCACACTTACGACTTCATGCATTGTAGTCGCCTCCTTAAAGACTCCATGGTATGGAGGGTTGGGCTTCCTCATGAGTTCTCAGGGAGCACGGTTCAACTAGTAGCAATGACCTCCACCGGGGTTTGGAAGAAATGATGACGCTCCCCAAGTAATCCTCTGCAAGAAAAGTCTTGCAACACTCCCCTCCCCTTACACAGGTCAGGAGTTACTCTCGACTGCACAGTGCCACACTCATGCACACACACATGTGCGTGCACACACACATACACACACACTCACAGATGTGTGTGCCACACCCATTCTCATGGAGCGCATGCCTTGGGCTGCCCTTGGTGTCTTGATTTTTCTGCTCTGCAGTTATGGCTGGAGACTGAATCTAGGAGTGATAGACATTTTGAAAGAAAAGTCCCCATGGCAGGCCCAGGTCTCTGCCCACCATTTTGAGACAAGTAACTACCCTAAAACGCTGAAACCATCTTTAATAAACTCAACAGAGAGGAAGATCTAAAATGGGGAGTATCTCTACAGTTCTACCTCTTTCCACGTTCATGGAGACTCCGTGTCATCATCCCATAGTAGCTGGTGGTAAAGAATTATGAATAACGAGCATTTTTCCCCTAAAGATCATGGTGATTCTGGCCGTCTTACTCCAACTGATGCCATGCATTCTGGAAATCCCCCTGCCACCATGTTTTCTTTCCTTCTGGACTGTAAAATTGCTGGATCCTGCGCAGCACTCCATCCCTACCCGCACTGCCTGTGTCCTGGACAGAAGGAGGTGAATGAGGGTAAAGCTGAGTGCTGCTTGAAGGAGGAACTTCAGATTTTGTTCTCTTGGTTTCTCTAAAAATAGAGGAAAATTACAAGCTACACTATATTTCATTTTAATGTTATCACCTTATAAAACAGAATCCAAAATTTGGACAAAGTCACCAACTCATCTTCCTGCCATTATTCTGCTCGTCACCAAATCTACTTGGCCAAGCTGGCCCATGTTCACACGCCATGGTGTCTAGATGTGCAGGCAGTTGGATTGTGATAAGAGAGACAACCTTGAAGAAACAGAACCGATGATGTTTAAAAACACTTACTTCATCTGTTTTGAGTGCATTTCATTCATTCCTCTAATTCTTCAGCGGGTATTTGTTGATTGCTTCTTTTATGCCAGCCCCTCTGCGACAGGACCTGAGGGTCTAGTGCCATGGGGTTCTGCCCCTCACCATGGCACCCACACCCTGATGACCATGACAGTGTGAGATCACCTGATGACCAGAGACAGTGTGAGATCACTGTGCCCATGGGTACACTGTAAGTGTCGCCACTGTGATTTCATACACCACTCTTTTATCTCCCAGACACATACACACATAAAGACAGACACAGACACACACAGGTACATACATGCAGACACAAACACGGGCACACATAGACATACACAGACATACATACATACACAAACACACATACAAACAGGGGCATACACAGAAACATGCATGCAGATACAAAACCACACACACCCAGCCACAGATGCAGACACAAACAGACAGACACAGGGACACATACACGCAGACACACACACATACACAAACACACACACACACACATACACACAGGCACAGAAACAAAAACACACAGAGACACACACAGAAACACAAACATACATGCGCACACAGACATACAAAGTAAGCGCATGGACACACACACACACACACAGATGTACAAACACACACACACACACGCACACACACCCCATCTGTCCAGTTGCTCAGACTTCCCCTTTCTTCATCTTAAGTCAGAATATGTTTTTTCTTTCCCAATCAAAAATATCTTCCAAGGACAAAAACTGGGCCAGGTGACATGCCGTAGGATGTACAGCTGGGATCACGTCTTGGTAAGCACCGCAGTGGTGTGAGGTGCATACTGCCTCGGGGGCTGCCCCAGACAGGCCAGCCCAAGTTTGGAAGTGGGGCTTCTATCTTCCCGGTTACAGATTATCCTCAAGACAGAATTGTCATACCACGTATGTTGCCCATCACTTCCTTTTTATGCGTAAAATTGCTGGTCTTGGCCGCAGAAGGGCACAACCTAGAACACCACACTCTCTTCCCACACTGCTGAGTGAGGTCTCATTTGATAGTACAACTAAGCCCTGTGGTTTGATCTCCAGCAGGAGCACTTGAATCTTACAAAGTCCTGTTAAAATCTAATCAGTGCTGGGGAAATTACGCCGGCTAGAGTTGCGATTTTTATGATAAATATGGTCTGATTTCACCTACTGGGGGGTAAATCAGTGAAATAGCTCACTATACAAACTGCTCCAGAGTGTGAGAAATCTTTAAGTGATGTAAATAACATTGTGCTAATCATGTTTGTCAGCCCAGTAGAGAGAGACAGCCGTCCCGGGGACTGGGGATTTCACCGTGCACATAGCTGCTAATCATCGTTCCTCCTCAACTGGAAAAAACAGAGGTTTGGATGCTAATTCATCCCTGAATTCAGATTGAACATCTATCACCAAAACCTTGGAAAGTAACCTGATTTCCAGGCTGTGCCATAAATTAGAACATAATATAAGGTATTAATTACAAATCTCACTTTTACATCAAATGTATGAACGATATGCTTTTAGTGTTAATGTTTACAACTTGGGACTATTCAGATATAGGGATACTTTTTTTTTTCCTTTTAAAGATTTATGTATTTATTATCTATTTGTGTGGGGGAGGGCAGAGGGGGAGGGAGGGAAATCTTCAAGCAGACTCCATGCTGAATTCAGAACCCAATATGTTGCAAGATCCCAGGACCCTGAGTTCATGACCTGAGCCTAAATCAAGAGTCAGGTGCTCAACTGACTGAACCACCCAGGTGCCCCACATTTAGGGTGACCGTAAACTACCACATCCCTGCGTACCTGGCTGGCTCAGTCTGTTAAGTGTCTGCCTTGGTTCAGGTTGTGATCTCAGGGTCCTGGGATCAAGCCATGAATCGGGGTCACTGCCCAGTGGGGAGCCTGCTCCTCCTCTGCCTCTGTTGCTCCCCTGTTTGTGCTCTATGTCAATAAATAAATAAAATTTTCAAAAAAACCTATCATATCCATAAGTATAAATATCTTGTTATGGATTTCTATGGGATCTATTCCTTTGGAGTCTCAGCCTTGGCCACTCAATCCCCTGGTACACAAGTCATAAATAACCCACACAGGACCACACCTTCATCCACAGCTCCAACAATATTATCATGAGGTGGGTGGCAAATAGGCAGCTGCAGAGACCCCTGTTTTCTCAGGCTGCTAACCTTGCAGAGATGGATTTGGTCCTCGAGTGGACCAGGGAGTGCATAGCCATAATATTGCTGAGGATTACAGAGCAGGTAGCCTGTGTCCATCACTGTATGGCAGAGCCAGTGGACTGAACCTTTTATTGGCCCAGAAGCACCAAGTGGATTATGTGGCCCATCTGTCCTTAATGAGAGCTGACACAGTGTAAGATTCTCACTATTCTGAACCAGGTTCTTTAAAACGTTACATGTGATCCAGGCTTCTAGTACTAGGCAGGCACCAAAAGAACTGAAAACAGAGTGAAGTACAGACACGCCAGTGTTCACAGCAGCCCTCTTCACAGTGGCCAAAAGGTGGAAACCAGCATGTGCCCATCGGCAATGGGGGATAAACACACCACGGTCTCTCCGTGCAGTGGCATACTATGCAGCCATGAAAAAGAACGAAGTCCTCATTCATGCCACAGCGTGCAGGAAGCTGGAAAAGCTCATGCTCTGTGGACGCAGCTGGGAGCCGATGGGCACATGTGGAATGATCCCACCCCTGTGAGAGGTCCAGGCAGACACGTCTGCAGAAACGGAGCAGGTGAGTAGAGGGCTTGAGGGAGGGGCAAACAAGGAGACACTGCTTAATAGAGGGGGGCTTTAATTTGAGATGATGAAAAATGTTTTGGAACTTGATTAAGGTGGTGTTTATATGACATTGGGAATGCAGGAAGGACCACGCGACTGTGCACTATTAAGTGGTGGATTTCCATGTGCATTTTACTTCTATTGAAAGAGAAGAAATCTCTGTCAAGTGCAGAACCCCACCCTGTAAAGCAGACAGAGTCCGTGGGGACAGCTCCCAAGCCCTGCCAGGGATGCTGGCCCAGAAACGACCCGTGTCCCGGCTTCATCCGCTGTGGCGCTCTGTTGTTACGCACTCGCTGTGGGTTGTTTGCATCTTTGTCTCTGTCTTTGATTTGTCTTGTGTGCTCAGGGAGTTCGGCCGACTCAGTGCCGGCTTCACGTGACCTACACTATCCACAGACAGCACCCGACACTGGGCGAAGTCCTGGGCCACCCACACCCAGCATGGGGACCTGAGACCGGCCGTCAAGAGGACACAGCCCTCCGTGGATAGAAGCCAAGGGTGGCAGGCACATATCCAAACTGACGTTCTCTGAGGACCCACAGAAACCATCATAAGCAGAATGGGCCAAGGACAAGACAGAGCCAGAAATCACCACCAACATGCCCTGATGCACAACTTCCAAGATGCTGCTAGCCAAAGATGGCTGGGTGAACCATCGCCCCGAATTGACTGATTCTTGCAAAGGAAGGTCACGCTGACCCTGTGGGACTTCTCACACTTTTACTGGACTCTGTGCATGGTCCCTGCAGAGAGCTGGCCTGACCTAACCCCAGCATGAACGCCCTTGGTGCTCGGCCACTCCGGGGCTCTGAGTCAATCAGCTACAGCTTTCCCTAGTACATTAGGACAGACGGCAGTCACTGCGGGCTCCCACAGAACCATGAGCACACCCAGAATCGAGTCTCAGTGGGGCCCAGTCTTCCCTGGACGAGAACACAGAGGCTACCCCAAGGAGCAGGCAGGGTGGGGTGTGGGTGGAGAGCGGGGAGGGCAGAGCCAGGTGCCCTCGGAGCCTGCTGCCATGACTCCAAGCCTTGGCTTATGATGGCTGCTTTCCTCATCCTCAAATAACATGGACTGCACTCCCAAGAAGCAGAGGCAGTCCCTTCCCTGTCCTTTATCTCCTGCAGAGTCCGACACTGTCAGATCTAGCCTGGTTCTCTTTCCTTTGCTTTCCTTAGTTGACTGCACTGCCCGCCCCCTCCCTCGTGTTCATGGTCTCACACCCACGACCCCGACCTGTGGCCAAGAAAGCCGCCCTGGCGTCCCGGTGTTCATCCTCTTGCCCGGGGTGGCTTCCCAGGCATGATCTGCCCACGTCCTCCAGCCGCGATGGTGCAGCCATCAACATGCTGGGCCAGCAGGGAGGGACCCCCCGAGAAGACCTGCACAGCTGAAGCCCTCGTCCGACTGGGCGCTGGAGAGGAAGACTGTGTAATTAAGTGGAGGCCTGTTCCCGGCTCCCCAGGGCCCTGGGCATTAGTAAGAAGAAGGAGCCTCTCTCATTACCCAGTAAAGCGCACCATGATTGGCCGGCGGTCAGGTCTCTGATGGCCCTTTTGTCCGCACCCTTTGGAGGAGGGAGAGTGCACTTTCCATCAGAGCTGGTTTTGCCAAATGTTATCATTTGAAAAGCCCTGAAAGAGAGGGGCTGGGCCTAGGGGTATACACAGCCCCATATGCCTGAGACGGGCCACAAGTGTAATTGTAGACTACTATAGTGACCTGCGAGATCATCTCTGCCCTGGAACACGAGACAGCAGGGGGGATTATGAAGGACAGGCTGTCATGTGACGAAATTTTCAGAAATCTGTTAACCCCAGCTCAGACCCAGTGAATATTTTATTGCTTAACACTGAGGAGAAGTACATTCATTAACTACAGAGAGATACGATGGGGCGGTGGTGGAGGGGGAGGCAGGCCGCCGGCAGGTGCGCACACACCAGGGGCTGAAAGAGGCAGGGGCTGAGCACAGGGGGCCCAGCAGGGCCCACTGTCTCCCAGCCCCTCGCTGAACGGTGCTTAGAGTGAGTACTATCGTGCGGGGCTCGTGGAGGACATCAAGGACTTTCAGAGATTCTCTTTCTAAATGTTTTCTGATTTCAAACACCGAAAACCGTGCTCTGTGTTGGACTTCCACCATCTTTAATCATCATAGAAAGGAGAGACAGTTTTCATTTTGGAGGAAAATGGGAAACAAAGCACAATTTAAAGTCACAGACCCTGGGAGAAAGAGCTCGCTGGTGGACTGTAGGGACCTCAAAATGCGTGGCCAACGCCAACATCCCTCTGTGAGGTACAGCAGACCCCCTCTCTGTCCGGTGATTTGGGTTAGTTGAACACATCACATCTGGGAAGTGGGTGTGATTTCCCAGCGTGGCGTGAAGAACGGCTGATGGAGAGAAGGTGCCGGGCGGGAGCTGGTGGGGCAGCCGGCCCCCTAAGGCAGGAGGAGAGGCAGGGGCGCTTGCCGGGAACCCTGTTTGGGGCTGCAGGAGGGAGGGGGCAGCATGGCAGGAAGACCCTGTCGGCCGAGGTGGGCACGATGGGGATCCCTTAGGCAAGCCTGCCTTTCCCCACGTCCTGTCTTATCCCGTCTTGCTTGGGAAAACTGAGTCAAGAGCGACGAAGGCCCGTGGCCTCTAGAGATGACGATACCCCTTGCCCAGAACTTGCCACGGCTAGGGTAGCCATCCCTCTGAGACAGACGGCAACTTCCCGCCTCGGGTAGGTTCCGTGGAATAAACCACCTTTACCCAATAAACCTGTTTCTACGTCTTTCAACCCCTGCTTTGTCCTCATCAAGGGAACTGGATTAAAAACTGAAAAAATAGGTGAACTTGGAACAAAGCTTACAGGGTCACAAAACACAAACATGCAGTTTATCTAAAACTGCTCCTCCACGTCCCCGCCTTCCTTCCGGGCCCAGCACGAGCGCGCACACGCGTGTGCACACACACTCAGACGCAACGACAATGGAAGGGAAGCTCGGCCTGGCTTTTTAGCAAATCACTCAGATTACTGAGATCGCGTTTGCCCAACAGTGTCACAAGGTCACGGAAAAAACCAACACAATATGCTTCTCCAAACCACCCCATCTGAACGCCAGCTCCCAGTGTAAGCAGAGCCCAGGGGGTGTGGGGCCAGAACAAAAGCAGCCCTCTGCTAATTGACTGAAAAATTAGCCAGGTCCCCCCGTGGGAGGCCCAGGAGGGAACAGCAGATGGAAGCCACTCAAAACCTGCCGGGATCTGCGGCAATTACGGGTCACAACAGAGAACAGCAGCGTGAGCCGGGGGCGGGGGGCGGGGGGCGGCCACCCCTCTCCCCAGGCTCTGCCCGAGCTCCAGGCTTCGGGGCGGGGGTGCTGCTTTATGGGGTTGTCTGTCTTGTTTCCAGAGACTCAGCCTCCAGCCCAAACAGGTGTCTTCCTCTTCTTGCTGCGATTCCGCAGATCGGAATGAATTTCTACTTCAGCGTGTTCATCCCCAGCTTTGGTCTGTGATGACTGGGCCGCAGGAATGCCTGGCAGTGGGTCACTGCAGACGCGCGTGCGTGGGCACACCTGAGTCCGCACTCCCGTGCACACACTTCTCTCCGAGCCTCATGCGCGGCCCTGCTCGGGGTTATTATGCCTCGAATGAGAGATGAAACCCGTGGTCCCCCCCGGTCTTGTGCTTAGGCGTGCCCCGAGGCCTCCCTCTGAGTGCAGCTTGCCCAGCGCAAGCACGTCCTCTGCCAGAGCCTGAGCGTGGGCGCTCGTGGATAATCGACCCTTTGAGATGCTGTGTAGACAGAACAGAGACGGAGACGATAGAAACCTGACCCTCAACCAGCCAGCTCCTTGGTCGTTGCCAGAAGAAATAAGCATCCAGTGGAATAAAGCAGGAATTTTGTTCTACCCTATCTAATGAGAAAAAAAATCAGGTTTGCTTTCATCGAATAGTCCTTAACTCTAAAAATAAGGCTTCTGCTTCCTTACTGTGATTTTCAGCACGCTAAAATTATTCATTGTACAATTATTAATTAGGACACAATCTCACCATGCACAAATTTCTTCACTTTTGTCTCAAGTTCCTATAGATGGTATTAATTTCATCACTGTGATGGGAAAAGTGTTACAAAATCACATCCCAGAAGGACAAATGAACACACTATTCCAGCCCCTGTGTGGCTGATGATTAATTACATATAGGATACACTTTATATCTTTCCATATGCATTTCCATGTGAGGTTAGTATGTGTTCTACCAATTATCGAAAGAATAAATCATTTAAATTTGCCGAATTATTTTCAACATGTTAAAAATTATAAACCATCATTCTACCAATTCTGGGAAAAAAAAATAACATGAGAGTAGATCACCCACAATGCTGCAAAGCAAATGTCTTTCATCACTTTGTTCCCTTTTATTTTCTCCATTCCAAAATTTTATATATGATTAAATTTATTTCACAGTTTTCCAATATAACCCGTTGCACTCAATATTTTTACAAATCTGCTTTCTCATGTTGCTGCAATCTTTATGATTATCTTCTTAATATTTCAACAAGTGACATTATCGTAACTTACCTAGTTATCCGCTATTACGGGCCATTTGGGTTTTTCCCTTGGTTTTATCTGTAAGTTCTCCTACGGTCCATTTGCCTTTCCTTGGTGTGCGGTGGTGTGCATGTGTGCTGACTTGTGCCAACACGGTCACAGTCACGATGGAGAACAGTCCCGTCACATCAGAAACTCCCTCTGCTCGCTCTCTGCCTTTATAGTTGGCTCTTCCTCTTCACTCTGACCCTTAGCAACCCTGATCTATTCTCCATCATTATGGTTTTGCCTGCCTGAGAATGTCATATGAATATAAATGGGGCCTACAGTATGTAGCCTTGGAACTGGCTTCTCTCACTCAGCGCGACGTCTTTGAGACCCTCAAATCATGGCTTGTCTGAGCAGCACATTCCTTGTTACTATGGAGTGGTGAGTATTCCCCGGGGTGGCCCCACCAGATCCTGTTAGTCCATTTACCTGGTCAAGGACATTCGGCTTGCTTCCACTGTTTGGTTATTAGAAATCATATATATTTATGTATGTATGCATTTATTTATTTTTATTATATATATAATTTATATATATAATCCATATATATGTATATGTATATGCATTTGTGCCTGGGTTTTGTGTGACCACAGATTTTCATGTCTTGGATAAAGACCCAGGAATGGGGTTATTAGCTTAGGTAGCAACTGCACAGTTAGGATAATAAGAAACTGATAAATGGTTTTCTGAAAAGGCTGTTCCATTTCTCACTGCCCCAGCGACATAGGTCCAGTGGCTTCCACCCTCACCAGCACCCGGGACTGTCTCCAGTTTTGATTCTAGTTGTGTTATCAGACGCCCGGTACTAGCTCGTCATGGTTTCATTTGGCATTTCCGTAATGACTGAAGATAATGAACATATTATAATATATAATATATATATAATATAATATTATATTATAATATATATAATATTATATATATAATATATATATAAAATAACATAATATTATAATATATATAATATTATATATATAATATATATATAAAATAACATAATATTATAATATATATAATATTATATATATAATATATATATAAAATAACATATATTGTCTGCTTCTTTTTGAGTGAAATTGTCCCTCCAATTTTTTGCCCCCCCTTTCTTTTTTTAGAGAAGGAGGGCAGGGGGAGAAAAAGAATAACAAGCAGAACCACTCCCAGCATAGAGTCTGACCCGGGGCTCCATCCCGCGACCCTGAGATCATGACCTGAGCTGAAATCAAGAGTCCAATGTGCAACCAACTGAGCCACCCAGGCACCCCTATTTTGCCCATTTTTAATTGGATCTGAGCTGAAATCAAGAGTCCAATGTGCAACCAACTGAGCCACCCAAGCACCCCTATTTTGCCCATTTTTAATTGGATCATTTTTTTACAGTTTAGTTTGGGGGGTCATATTTATATATATATTGTATTTTACATATATAATGGATGTATTTTCTGAATACATGGTCTAATTGCAGATATGTGATTTAAAAATATTTTCTCTTAATCTACCTATTATATGTCATCCTTTTAAGTTAACATTGTCTTACAGAGAGCAATTTTTAAAATTTTGATAAAGTCACTTTTATCTCTGCCCTCCCCCCAAAATTGAACCGTTTTGGGTAAGTTGTTGAAACTCTGTACTGTTGTTTGTAGTTTCCCAGACTCATATCTATGAGGTGAGATCACCTCTTTTATACTTCATATTGGTGATTCATAGGTTTTTCTCTCTTTTTTCCAATCTGGCTAGAAGTCTATCAATTGTATTGATCATTTCAAAAAAGCAGTTTTAATTTTTGTTTGTTCGTTTTGTTTCATTTTCTCTATGGCTTTTCTGCTTTCGATTTCATGGATTTTTTTCTTGTTTCTATTATTTTCTTGCCCTCTGCTGATTTGTGTATTTTGATCTTCTCTTTCTGGCCTCTGAAAGACGCATGGATTTTTAATTTGAAACCTCTCTTAGTTTTTCATACACACTTCCAGTACTGTCAGTCTCCCTCAAAGCCCGGTACAAGTACACCCCACAGATGTACTATGGCATATTTAACTTTATTTTTATTCAACATGTTTCTAAGGTCCTTTGACATCTGTCCTTCATCTCATGGATTATTTAAAATTCCATTGGTTAATTTCCAAGTATTTGGAGATGTTCTTGATACCATTCTCTTACTGGCTTGCAGTTTAATTCTATTATAGTCTAAAAACACATTTTGCATTATTTTGATTGTCTTTGATTCATTAAGTTTTGTTTTATGACTAGGGATAGGGACTTGGTGAATGTTCCACGTACATTTGAGGAAACTGTGCATTGTCTGTTGCACTGGAACAGTGTTTAAATCTCAATTAGGTCCGGTCGGCTGAGGGGCTATTTAGCTCTTCTGTGTCCTTGCTGATGTCCTGTACACGGGTTACATCTGCTATGGCAAGGTGGGTGTTGAATACTGGTTAAGTATTCATGTCCCTCAAAGCTGTCAAAGTTATAAACAACAAGAACAACAACAACAAGGAAGTTTTGGGAAACAGTCATTGCCAAAAGAAGCCTACACAGCCATGATGACTAAAGGTAACTTGGCCTCACGGATGGAGCTCTGGAACATTAGTGAGATGCAAGAGCAACAAAGGAAGCAGAATAAAGTGTGCCACATTGTATCAATACCGACTCATCACGTGACAATGACCATCATAAAGTAAGACGCAAGGAGTTGTAAGGTGAACTGTGTGTGGCATCTATGGACATTCTCTGCACTATCTTTGCAACCTCTCTGTGAATCAAAATCTATTTTAAAATAAAGCATTTATTTTAAAAGTATGAAGAGGGGTGCCTGGGTGTCTCAGTGGGTTAAAAGCTCTGTCTTCAGCTCAGGTCATGATCCCAGGGTCCTGGGATCAAGCCCTGCTTTGGACTCTCTGCTCAGTGGGGAGCCTGTTCCTCCTCTCTCTCTGCCTGTCTCTCTGCCTACTTGTGATCTGTCAAATAAATAAATAAAATCTTTAAAAAAATAAAATAAAAAGTAAGAAGAGATGGAATTCAATAAAATTGAAACTTCTGTTCTTCCAAAGACATCACTAAGAAAATTAAAGGCAAGTCAACAAATGGGAGGGAAACTCCACAACACATGCGTCGGGCAAGTAAGTTTTATCCATTAGAGATAAATGTATTCACAATTCAATAGTAGGAAGCCATATAACTTAATTTTAATAAAAGGAGAAAACTAAAGATAGGACAACACTTCACCAAAGTAGAGAGAGAAATAGCCAATGTGCCCACGAAAAGAGGCTCAGAATCAGTACTCATTAGGGGCATACGATTCTAAGGCAAAGTGAGGTCCCACTACATACCCACTAGTATGACTAAAATGGGAGAAGATTGACAGTATTAAATTTTGGTGAGGCTGAGCTAAGCACATAGCTAGTGGAGAGCGACCTGGTACGGCCACTGTGTAAAACACTCTCATGATCTCTTGTGAGGCTAAACACTCACCAGGTGACCCAGAAACTCTGCTCCTAGATGTTTACCCAAAGTGTCATGCACCCGTATTTGCAGCAAGTTTGACTGTAATTGTCAAAAACGAAACAGGGCACTTGGGTGGCTCAGTGGGTTAAAGCCTCTGCTTTCGGCTCAGGTCATGATCCCAGGGTCCTGGGATCCAGCCCCGCATCGGGCTCCCTGCTCAGCGGGGAGCCTGCTTCCCTCTCTCTCTGCCTGCCTCTCTGCCTCCTTGTGATCTCTGTCAAATAAATAAAATCTAAAAAAAAAAAAAAAAAACCAAAACTGGAAACCATCCAGATACCTCCCTACACATGATATCATGGTACATCCATGCAGAGGGCTGCTATTCAGCAGTTAAAAGGAACAAATGGCCGGTACAACAACACACAAGAAAAGTAATCGCACTGCTCTGAGCAGGAGATGTCAAGCACGTGAGTAGGCCTCCATTTACACAAGGTACACGGAAAGGAGAGGCTGATGAGTAGTGACAGAAAGCCAACGAGTGACTGCTTGGGGCTTGAGACAAAGGGGAGGGACTGACTAGGAAGGGGTCATGGGAACCTTTTGGGATGATGGAGATTTTCCATATCGTAAAGGAATTGGCAGTTTCATTAATGAACACATATTTCAAACCTCATTAAAATGTACACTTTATGTTTGTGCATTTTATTATTTATAAATCACGCCTTAATAAATCTGATTTTTAAAAAATCCATGACCCAGAAGATCAATTCTATATAAGGTAAGTAGAGAACACATTCTAGCAGAACCAGGTCAACCCCAGGCAGAGCTGGGGACGGTGCTGCCCCGTGACAGTCAGTGGGAAGGTGAGCAAAAGGTCTTGGATGCAGGACCAGCACCAGTGAGTGACTGACCCGGTGACTTCTTTGGGCTGCAGCTCTTAGAATCAGTGTTTTTAAGGCTGGAAAAGAATGGGGCAAAGCACTAGGGAGTTTGGGGCATATGCAGAAAAAGAAAGGATGAGCAGATCAGCACTACACCGACAGGATAGCGAAGTGTTGCCCACCAGCGGTAACCCCTTTCAAAGGAGTTGTCCATTGTTCTTGGGATATGGGAATTGAGGCACGCAGAGATGACTGGAAACTTTAAAACACTGATATGTCAGGTTTTTCTGGATACTTTGACTTTATGTTAAGGGTAATATGATCTGAATTACTTCAAAAAAGTAAAGAAGAAATCTCAGAACTAACTGACAAATAGTATAACTCATGCTTGAGAGGCAGCCCTCGTTAAAAACACACAAGGACCGCTCCAGTAAATACAGAAACATCTGCTTTCTATGTCCCCATCTCTAAACAAAAGTTTGAAAAGCTTCCAAAGTTAACATTGGTTGCACACACAGACACACTATGTGTACGTATATACAGAGAGAGAGGGATGGTGTAAGTGTGGGGTTTTGTGTTTCCTCGTGTCTCTGCCTCCTATCACGTTACAGGGAAGTAAAAATGCAACCAACCCTTGGGATGCTGGTTGGCCTAACCAAAAACAAGAACAAGATGCTGTGTTCTTTGTCTTTACTTAAAGATTTTGTGATGTGTAAGTGAAATTGTTGAGGCAAAACACAGGAGATGCGTTGTCTGGAGTACAATGCAAGGATTAGGTGGCGGGCCAGGGGGAGAGGGGAAAGCAAAGAATCTAGGCTTGGTATCCCAGGGCTCGGAGACAAGCTGCGCTCTGAGTACCCGTGGGGGCACTGCGGCTTCCAGCACAGGAGCTGGGGAAAGGGCAGGAGCGCGGGAAAGGATGACGCCATCCCCCCTCCCCCGGCTGCCACGGGGCTCGTCACGCAGCCGCTACAGCGTGCTCACCTCAAAAAGTATCATGCGTTCCACTAACACCAATGCAAGCTCTACGGTCAGGAGACTGCACGAAACCTTGAACGCCACTGATGCTGAAGCGTTTGTGTGACTGATGGGAGATCCACAGGCCAAAGTGGTTCTGAACGCCCCGGGTCGCGCAGCTCACTTCCGACAGATCGGGACAGGACCAGGTCCCGTGGACAGCTCAAGCGTTGGCCTTCTGCATACGAGGCAGGCACTCGTACCGGAGAGCTCCCAGTGCTGTGGAAGCAGGGGATCCAGCCCTCCCAACTTCTTCACCAGCTGGAAGTTGAACAAGCGTGCGGATCCACGCGGTGCACGTAGCATGCAAACCCACAGCGTCTGGAACCCTGCCCTGTATTTCTTCCTTTGCTTCATGGTCTAACTTCTGGGGAAAAGTAGATGTCTTTTTATCTGTATTTGCTCCCACCCTAGAGATCCAGCTGCCGTCCTCCTGAGGGCCGGAGTGTGTGCTCTCGTCGCCAGCCGTGTCTAGGTCAATTGTTCCCTGGGCACCTGCCATAGGCCTTGCACAGCCGCTGCCTTCCTCGCTGCTATGGCGCTGCTCGGCCCTTGTTTTCCTCGTGACCTTTGCCAACACCTTTTCCCTTGACCCTGCTCTAAACACCTATGTTGTCCAGAGTCTACCCTGAGTCCCTGCCCTCTCTACCTCTGACCTCGGGCCCCTCCTATACGTCTCTGTGTTCAGCGGTCACCTCCTCCCTGACAATCAGCCCTCGCCTCTGGCGAGACCGACGCTTATGAGCTCCGGCCGACACGGTACGTTCTACCCTCGCGCCCCCGTTAGAGCTCTGGCCGGATGCTCCCCAGGAACCTCCACCTGCCGCGCGCTCAGAACCTTTTTCCACCTTGCCCCGTCAACCCTCTGCTAGTAAATGCCAACGCACCCACTCAGGCATGCATGTTAGAAACCAGAGAACCTGTTACACCCTCCCTTTCCTACCTCATCGGCAGGGAATAGTGCTTAGTGAGGCTTATGGGATGTTCCCTGTGGTCTAGTCCCCACAGCAAGAGAACCCAGGGGCTGGGCTGGCCAGGGGAAGGCCCCAGGGGTGGGTTATGCTTTTTACTCTGATATGTTCCTGTAATATGATCATTTTACTGGCTGCATGAGCAATTCCCAGCACAGACCTGGCACCGCGCAGGCATGTCGTAATTACCTGCGGGATGGTGGGGTAGATGGAAATCTTCCTGTGAATATCCAGATGACAGCAGAGCTCCACACAATTAATGGGATTCGGGCCTTGCATGTCATTCCCTGAATTCCTCTGTCTTTCTGTTTCTCTCTCTCATATATATATATACTCATCTCTCTATGTAAAACAAATAAGCATATAAAGCATGTAGAAAGATTTATATATGTGTATATCCATAGATCGGTTTATATTTATTCAATACTCATTTATTCATCAACGATTTATTGACTGCTAACCAAATGTACACGTAAATCTATTAGAGACCTATCTTGATATCTGAATTTCCCTCTTGAATGTGCCATTTCAGGATGCCCAGCTGAACGTGATGAAGCCCTTTATGACAAGAGCAGTCCT
The DNA here is from genome assembly GCF_020171115.1 of Neogale vison. Classification (NCBI taxonomy): domain Eukaryota; kingdom Metazoa; phylum Chordata; class Mammalia; order Carnivora; family Mustelidae; genus Neogale; species Neogale vison. The sequence continues at coordinate 314,761,108 of NC_058091.1, read as the reverse complement.
TGGCTAAGTGGCTCAGACAGGAACGTGATAGTCCTATGAATAATGTGCTTACATCTGCCGTATTTATGAAAGCCAGCCTAAATTAACCCATAGTTTGAGAACACCAGGTTCAACCATTTTAGTGAAAAATACAAAAATACACTGCATATCTGGGGGAAACCGTGAGGAGAGCAGAGTTCTAGATCTGTTTTTAGAGACCTCCATTGTGTCTTTCAAGCCTTAAAAGGAGCCAATAGGGCAGAGTTTAGGACTAGGCAGCTCTGCATATCCATGAGCCAAGGATATATTTGGTTTCCCTTGTGTATGGCTTAATTAAAGCACACACACATACACACACACACACACACACACACACACACACACGAAGATTCCATGTGCTGTCTTGTCCTGGAAACGTGGCTGATTCAGGCCGGCTGGGCTGCCTTTCCAGCATGGCTACAGTCCATAGTCCACCGGAGTGGACTGCCTTTCTATCTGCCTTTCCAGATCACCACGGTCCCTACCTTGCCGTGTGGAAAGACCTGGACTTTCCCCTGCGGTGGTAGAGGTGGAGCTGAGGTCAGCAAACTCGTTCTATGACGACCAGCCCTGCAGGCCCCGGAGCGTGCGTCGCAGCTGGTGATGTGGGCCGTCGGAGCACCAACGTCAGCACGACGCACAGGTGAGCGGCGCCGTGTCCGAACAGAACTGGACCTACGGGCACTGAGGACTGAGCTGGACATCATTTTCATGCATCGTAAGAGATTCTTCTTTTGATTTTGTTGTTGTCCAACAATAAAAAAGTATAAAACATATCCTATGCTCCAGGGCCTTAAAGAAATAAAGGGAGAGCTAAATCAGCCCTGTAGGCTGTTGCTGGCCGATGCTCCCTGGACTGGGGCGCGGAGAACGAGACAAAACGACAGTCAGATGTGTCACTTTTACAAAACAAGTCCTATGAATGAGACATAGCGATGGTAGTCGGGCTGGAAAGCTCAGTCCCCAGCTGAAAGAGACCGTAGTCCAAACTTCACATTGACAGAGACAAGCCCAGAGGAAACAGTGGTTGGAGAAGACACGGGATCGTTGGTGACTCTGCCGACGGCCCCCTGAGGGTAAGGTGGGGGTCCAGGGGAGGTGGAAAGAGCTTCTTGCTGCTGCAAGGGTGACGGAGAGGATGTCACACCCTATGCCTGAGGACGAGAGAAAACGAGGCTCGTCCTCTACAGGACCAGGAACTGGTTTCTTGCATCCAGCCCATAGCCCTCCTACAACAATTACGGAAATAGAACACTGCAAGATGGACTGGGAAATTGTAACAACCTCATTCATTCTGGTCTCTTCTAGCCAGATAGCAATTAAAAGACGATCTTTAACGAGCAGTTCTCAAGGAGTGTCCCTTAATTATGTTCCTGGGCTTTGGCAAGTTTAATTGTATGCATTTCTTGCTTCTGTTAACCTTAAACACTAAGTGAGACAAGGCTACAGAGCTGACTGTGCTCGGGAAGGCCACTTTATTTTAGCTGTCTGCAGCCCTACGGCTGCCAGCGGGAGCACTGGGCCTTACAAACTAAAGACCGTTGACTTGGTCTTGAAAGGAAGGCAGCCGGAGATGGTCTGCAGTGAGGAGACCGGACGTTAGAAGCAGATTTGCTGGTGTCTGTTTCTGTGCCCTGGGGACACTGTCTCCCATCATGGGTCCACATCAAATGTCAGAATCAGCCACCAGAGCTTGATGTACCTAAATCTCAGTGTAAATCAGGTTTTGTTTGACAATTTCTCACCGAGAGTTGAGAGACTAGACATGAGGCAAACAATGGCAGTTTGGAAGCAAAATACATTTACCCTATTACAAAGGAAAAAACAAATCGAATAGGAGACAGGTATGTTCAGACACGGATTTTTACGTGTAAGACATACATAAGCAGAAGACAGCAGTGACAACACTTCTATGGGGAAAAGCTACAAATGCCTCCCAAAAAAGAAACCCTAAACGTTTACTGAAAAAAAAAAAAAAATCATGGATTCCTGTAAATTAAAGCTATAGAGACGTTATTTTAAAATTAAAGATGAGGGACGCCTGGGTGGCTCAGGTGGTTGGGCGACGGCCTTCGGCTCAGGTCATGATCCTGGAGTCCCAGGATCGAGTCCCGCCTCGGGCTTCCACCTCCCCGGGGAGTCTGCTTCTCCCTCTGACCTTCTCCTCGCTCCTGCTCTCTCCCACTGCCTCGCTCTCAAATAAATAAATAAATAAATAAACCTTTTAAAAAAAAATTAAAGATGAAAACCAGGGTTGGTTGAAAAATGTGATATGGGCATTCATTGTTACAGAAAGCCATAGGCAAGCTTTATACGATGGTCTCTTTTGGACACCAGAGGAAAGAACCCACACACGGATGTTCCATGTGTCTGTGTGCTTATTCTACATTAAGGGAGAAAAGTTGCTGAGTAAAATGTGTCTTTCACACCACGATGCATTTAAATTAATCCTGGTTCTTTTTCTGTACTGATCACTACGTATCAGTGATCCAAAGGTACAAACCACCTCCGTGCTCGACTGAGAGATGGCGGAAAGGACAACTGTACTAGGCGTGAGTAGATGAGAAAATGTAAATCAGGTGCCTCGGACATCATCTTTCTGGAAACAAGTTTCTGGATCAGGTATCCATCTCCATGGGACTACAATCCAAAGACACATGGGCCCCGATTTCCTGGAACAAGCATGGCAAGGGCCCAAGATGGGCTGCAGTAACCCAACTCTTGGAAACCCTTCACATTCAGTGTTATTTTTCTAATCCCACAAATACAACTAGATGTTTGCATGGCCCTTTCCAAAAGCGTATCCAACTTTTTTTTGGCAGCTTTTTGCCCATTCTGATACTCTTTTTTCTGACAAGTTTCTCCTGAATTAGTTGGAAATGTTCTAAATCTTGATTTGCATTCTAATGTCTATGTTTGCATCATTAGGACCAAAAAAGGCTGTTGTTAGGTTTTATTTCTGAGGGACGTACTCTTCAGAGCACTCATCTCCTGGCTATTCCTCATTTATTAAACTTCTGAAAAGGAAGAGAAAAAAAAATCTCTTCTCTACAACTTAATAAGATTTCTTATTGGGGGTGCCTGGAGGACTCAGTTGCTTAAGCAACTGCCTTCGGCTCAGGGCATGATCCCAGAGTCCCAGGATCGAGTCCCGCATCGGGTTCCCAGCTCCACGGGGAGTCTGCTTCTCCCTCTGACCTTCTCCCCTCTCCTGCTCTCTCTCACTGTCTCTCTTAAAAAACAAAAAACAAAACAAAACAAAAACACCTTACTGATTTTTTGAACATGCAACATTCTCAGTGAATGGTTAACTGCAAACATCCAGCCACCATTCTCCAGCAGGGAATGCCCCAATTCTATCGAAAGTATGCATTATGGCCCGAGATCTGACCAATAACTTCTTACATATGAACCTGTCCCAATACTGTATAATACGCTGGTTATGTTGCATGGTAATTTACAACACGCACTCTCATTGACAGTTAGAGTCTAAATGTCAATAGTGTACAAATTACATGTTTCTAAAAACTTATTTGACAGCAGGCGGTGTGCAGGCTGAGCGAGAGCCCAAGCAGAAGGTGCCGGTGATCCGTGGGGTGGCCCGTGTCGTGGGGCGGCCCGTGCCAGAAACTCCTCTGTTTTAATCTTTGTTGTCACGGCATCTAAATTTTCCAAATTCTAAGTTGAAAATATAGAAGTCTTTTCTTTTCTTAGTCTTAGTCTTTTCTCAGCTGTCAAATGGTTTGGAAACTCAGTTAAGCAGCAAAAAAGGCTCAGTGTTTGCCTGGAACTAGTTAGCCCTGCCTCCAGCACTGCCAGAATGGACCCGAGCTCCTAAGAGAGTTCTCCTGGACGGCCCATGGACGGCAAAGCCAGAGGAGGGCGGCCCAAGGGATTCTAATGCTTAGTGTCAGATCACAGAGGAAACAACCATTCAGAAATTGTACATTCTTTCCAAGTTTTGACTGAATTCATAAAAAGTTAGCTGAACACACCTTGGGTCTCAGCTCGGCCTCTTATTTTCAGCAGACGCCTTGCAGACATTCCTGCACAGCGGACGGTGGACGGCACGTGAGCCCAGGCATCACTGACCATTCTATTCCCCATCTTGGGTTTCCTCCTATATGCATATTAACCTAAATCTTTTTGCACGGATGTTACAGGATTTAATTATTAACAGCTACATTATTACTACTGCTTAGGAGCATTAGTATTTATCTAGCACCTACAACATGCTGGTAAAGTGTTACTCTGCGTTCGGGTTCATTCTACCTCCACAACACACGCCATAGTGTTATGTCCCATTTTGAGGATGAAGATGCCGAGGTACAGGGAGATTGAGTAGTTTGCACCAATTACGTGACTTGCCTCTGTCCCAGCCGGTGGTCAGACCGTCCATCTCACGCAGAGCTGGACATGCCCGTGAGCTCACCTTCTCAACAGCTTGGGGTCTGGCTTGCTCGCACGCCTCCCTGGGTCACAACTGGCAGCAGAATTCTATCAAGGCAAGCGTGGCTCACACAGTGTTCTCAACACGGCAAGCACAGGGCCTGGCACTCTCGGACCCGATGCCTATAGCTCTTCCTAGTGACCACAGTGTCCTGGGGCTCTGCATGGATCACCTGAAGATCCCCTGGAAGCAAAGGCGATAAGGACCATAATGAAGGACCGGCACCCTGTCCTTTACGAGTGCCAGCCGATAAGTCTATGTGGCTGATAGTCTATGCAAAGAGCTGCACCTGGAGAATATAAGCCACTTGCTCCGTCCAGCCTTACGGCATGCCAGCTGCTGTTACAAAGGTCACCTCTCCAAGCCACACATAGGAAGTTTGCTGTCAGCACCTCCACGTTGCAGATGAAAAGGCTGACCCCACCAAAGGTAAGTCCCTCACCTTTCAGCTAAGGCTCTCCTGCTGGCCAACTGGTCAACCAGATGTGGCTGTAGAGGGCTCCCCGCACAGGTCACTGTTGTGTCTTTCTAACAAAGAAGTGCTCTTCCCATGAGGACGCATCAGGCTCTCTGTCTGGGAATCGTCAGTGAAATCTGAAAGAAAAATGCAAATGTAAGCCAATAACAGTTAAGGCAACGTGTAGTCGTAATACTGAAATGGTCCCGTCAGTCCTTGCCCCCATGTGACTTGTCACGGGGTCTCCATTATCAGATACCGTATGTGTATCCCAAGTGTCCTTACTGTAAATGATCAGGCCAGCCAGGATATGACACACGACTGCCCTTACACTTGTATCGGACGTGCAAATACACACACAGACAAGACATGATGCGTCACAAAGCTGAAGTGGGAAATCAGACAATGAGATGAACTTCGGCAGGGATGGTCACACGAGGGTTTAAATGTGCAGGGTTGGAATTTTAGAGAAGAAATCCTTCTGTTACTGAATTTGTATAATAATACACTTCCTGCTAGTGTGTCTCCTCTGTCATTGGTGGGTCCCTCTCCAACCCTACGTGCTAGGTATGATGGGAACAAATGTGACCATGGCCCATGCCCTCACCTGGGGGGCAGTGTGGTCACCGTGATCAGATCAGCACACCAGAAGCTCTGTAACGGAGCACATAATGGCGGGGGACACACCGGACAGGGACGGTGACCCTGAGCAGAAGAGGAATGAAGAGGCAGCTTCCCCAGTGTCTGAAGAGACACGGAGGGCCGGTGTCCATTGGGAACAGCAGCTTGGGGAGAGGGAGGATCCTGCAGGATGTGTGTGATGACAGCAAATATGACCGCGGCACAGATAGTCCATAAACATTTCCAAGTGACCTGCAGACAAACAGCCCGAGGGGAAGGAAGGGAGGCAGGAGGGAGCCAGCCGGTGAGCAAGGAGCCACTGACCTAGCAGGCGGGCCGAAGGGCGCCCACCCCGACCTGCAGCTGACCTCCATCCTGGTGAGGGGAGGAAGCAAGTTCCCTTTGTTTCAAAGGCAGGAGGGTGGAGAAAAGAGCAAGTCCAGAAGCACACGCGGCTGCTTTCTGGTGGAGTCATTCCTGAAAGAAGGACTCTCTCCTGCGCCGGATCGCCAGACACTTGCCCGTCTCCATTTCTGAAGGACGGTTCCTCCTCAGATCCAAA